>NW_009945202.1:1505-20754 GCF_000696875.1 Nestor notabilis | reverse complement strand
GCTCCCTCTTCCGGCTTGGCTATGGCTTTCTATGCCCACAGCTATGATTGGCAGGCTGGAGAGATGGGAAAAACAGGCTCTCCCGTTTGCATCCAGCTGTTTTATCCCCCAATTCACATTTTAATAAAGAAAAAGAATTAAAATCAGATGCATATCAGAATCATAGCACCATTTAGGTTGGAAAATACCTTTAACACCATGAAGTCCAACCATTAACCCAGCACTGCAAAGTCCACCACTAAACCATATCCCTGAGCGCCACATCCACGTATCTTCCAAATACCTCCAGGAATGGTGACTCCACCACATCCCTGCACAGCCTATTCCAATGCTTGAAAACCATTTCAGTGAAGGAATTTTTCTTAATATCCGATCTAAACCTTCCCTGGCGCAACTCAGGTTCATTTCCTCTTGTTCTATTGCTTGGGAGAAGAGACTGACACCCACCTCACTACACTCTCCTGTCAGGTCGCTGTAGAGAGTGATAAGGTCTCCCCTGAGCCTCCTTTTCTCCAGGCTGAACAGCCCCAGTTCCCTCAGCCATTCCTCGTAAGACTTGTGCTCCAGACCCTTCACCAGCTTTGTTGGCCATCTCTGGACCTGCTCCAGCACCTCAATATCTCTCCTGTAGTGAGGGGCCCAGAACTGAACACAGGATTCGAGGTGCAGCCTCACCAGTGCCAAGTACAGGGGGATGTACACTTTCCTGGCTGTGCTATTGCTGATACAGGGCAGGATGTCATTGGCCTTCTTGGCTGCCTGGGCACAAGCTGGCTCATGTTCAGTCATCAATCAGCACCCCAAGGTCCTGCCTTCCCCCAGCCACTCTCCCCCAAGCCTGTAGCATTGCATGGGGTTGTTGTGACCCAGGGGCAGGACCCAGTACTTTACCTTGTTGAACCTCCTAGCATTGGCCTCAGCTGATTGATCCAGCCTGTCCAGATCCCTCTGCAGAGCCTTCCTACCCTCCAGCTGACCAACACTCCCACCCAACTTGGTGTCATCTGCAAAATTACTGAGGGTGCACTCAATCCAGTTGTCCAGATCACTGATAAAGATATTAAACAGAACTGGCTCCAGTACTGAGCCCTTGGGAACACCACTTGTGACTGGCCACCAACTGGATTTAACTCCATTCACCACCACTTGTTGGGCTTGGCTACCCAGCTGTTTTTTTACCCAGAGAACCGTATATCCATCCAAGCCATGAGTAGCCAGTTTCTCTAGAAGAATGCTGAGGGAAATTGTGTCAAAGCCTTTACTAAAGTCCAGGTAAACAACATTCACAGGCTTTCCCTCACCTACTAAGCTGGTCACTGTGTAATAGAAGGAGATCAGGTTAGTCAAGCAGGATCTACCTTTCATAAATCTATGCTGACTGGGCCTCATCATCTGGTTGACTTGTACATTCCACATGGAGGCACTCAAGATGATCACTGCCATAACCCTCCCCAGCACTGAGGTCAGACTGACAAGCCTGTAGCTCCCTGGATCCTCCTTCCAGCCCTTCTTGTAGCCAGGCACCACATCTGTTAACTTCCAGTCAGCTGTGACCTCCCCACCGAGCCAGGACTGCTGATAAATGATGGGAAGTGGCTTGGTGAGCACTACTGCCAGCTTCCTTAGTACCCTTGGCTGGATCCCATCTGGCCCCATAGACTTGTGTGTATCTAAGTGGTATAGCAGGCCACTGACCATTTCCCCTTGGATTACGGGGGCTTCATTCTGCTTCCTGTCCCTGTCTCCATCTCCCAGCTCAGGAGAATTTAAAACCCTATCATTTTGTCATAGCTGTGCCCAAGATGGCCTCCAACCATCACATCACCCACAAGTCCTTCTCTGCTCACAAACAACAGGTCCAGTGGACATCTTTCCTAGCTGGGTCTCTCACCAGCTGTGTCAAGAAGTTATCTTCCACACACTCCAGGAACCTCCTAGACCTTTTTTGCTCTGCTGTATTGCATTTCCAGCAGACATATTTCCACCAGTTTGCTTCTCTCTAAATAAACACAATTTAAACCTCTCTATAATGATCTGAAAGAATCACAACCTATGCCAGAGATTTCTAATAGATGAAAGTGCAACACATTAAACATGCTGCTTCCCAAATGTTACTGTTGCTTTTTAATTACCTACATAATATTTCAACATCACTTCAAGCTTTATAGTTGTGCCACAATGTCATATTCCTGCATTACACAAACAGCTACATTATTGTCAGTCTTCATAATGGAGGGACTATTGATAATTTTCCCTCCCAACATTAAAAACATCATTTTTCTTTAGAAAGAAATTTTATTCTATTTTACATATTGCTGGCACCTACATACTTTTTCCACACTGAGTATGCAATCAAAACAACTTGTTAATTCACTGGATTCAATTAATACAATCTTTGATCAAACTTAATGGTAAAACAGGCTTTAACAAGCTCAGTTTCTTTCCTACTCAATGACATTTTAAGCACTCATTAAATACAAAAATATCTTGCAAGTAGTTTGTGATATTAATTTCCCCTTCCAAGCTATATCTAAGGTAGCTTGACATATATTGTGCTTTAAAAAAAAAAAGTAGTAATGAAACTGTGAATTTATTTTTTTTTTGTGGGAGGGGAAGAATCCAGCAGACAAAGAACAAAAGAACAAATGTGAAACGAAGGGAAATAATATATTAAAAAGTAGCAGTTTATAAGTAACTAATAGAGTACACAGAGGTGGGATCCCATGAACAGCTCTGAAGGGTCCCCAAGCCAGTCCCCAACTCACAAAGAATCAAAGAGGATGCAACTGTGGGATGCAGAGCTGTGTCCCATTGCCCCAGACTGCTGGGCTGTCCAGGCACTGCCATCGAGTCCCAGCACACTATGGCTTGGAGAAACAGAAACTCTGTACTCCCTGCTGCGCCAACTGCTGCCCAAACTGCCACTGAGAACAGGGTGGCAAGGCTCACCAACACTCGCAAGGCAACAGCAAAAGGCAAATGAAGAGGGCTGGGAGGCCAAAACATGGGGAGCAGACTCACTCCACCCTGCCAGCCCCACTGGTTGCTCCAGTATCACGCACGCTCAGCAAAGGGCTGTCCCATGAGGTGAAAGGCAGAATGTTGCCACGTCTTTGCTGGCAGCTGGCATTCACAATCCTTGCCCTAACTAGAGAGCCTGTAAAGGGACTGGACAAATGCTATCCTTCCCTGGAAGGCACAGATGAGAAGGTCACAGTCCGAGCAGTCTAATCCACTCCCAGGATGTGCGTTAATTCCTCCTGCACAGATGGAGAAGCAGGAAAAAGCAGGAAAGGAGCAGTGAGGATGGATTAAAACCATGCTGGCTTAGTACTTCTTCAGCGTGTCTTACGCCAGCCTCTGCCCAAAGCCCCTACAGCCCAGGCTGAGTGTCAAACACAGGCAGTCCTGCCAGGACCTCTTTAGTGCCCATCTCAACCCTTTCCAATGCAGGCAAGTTGCTGTCTCCTCACTTCCAAGTGCACACACACTTGGCCTGGCTGCACTAGCATCCATTCATGCTGTCGCCAGCAGCCTGGACTTCATCCAATTCCTAGAGAGAACTTCAAGCAGAGCCAATTTTCAGTGCTGTGTGCTGCCTGCTCAGGGACGCAGAGACCTGCCTGTAGGGGAAGGGACAGGGTGATCTACTTGCAAGGTCAGGGTGACCAACTGCTAAGCACAAATGAAGTACTCCACTCTGGGGACTGAGGAAACCAACCTCCAGGACCCCCACCCACCCTCAACTGCGATGTCTGGTGCAGAACAAGCTCTCTCTGTGCTGAGAGGAATGACGAGGGACTTGCTATCATCCCACTGCTGCCCCAGATATCCCAGGGATCAGTTCCACCTCAGAGCAGTTTGCTCCCTCCTTCCCCAGACACTACATTATTTACCAGTATTTATCACCCAGATGCCAAAGCACAATGGATTATATATTTAGACTTTACAGAACAAAAACTGATAGTGCTGGAGCCAGGCACATGTCGAGCAGGAATATCTCTGCAGTCCTGCTCATGTCTGTCACCCCTCATCCCATCCCAGCTATTCATGCCCTGCATTCCTCTCCAGCCTCAGCCTCAACCCTGAGCTGCAGCCTTCCTCCCCCACCTCTCACCACTCTCTTCAAGTCAGACTTCTCACACGAACGAGACCGCAGGTTCACGTCAGAAGCCGCCAACGGAGCAGCCTCTGGGGGAGCTGTGAGCAGTGCCACGTTTCTCCTCCGAGGATGCAGGGGGAGGCAGCCATGAGAGGGAACTGCCCCATGGATGTGCTGGCAGGGAAAACCATCCTGCGAATGTGCTGGAAAGAGCCCCAGATGATGGGGTCTGAACCCGGGAATCCCAAAAGAGCAGACCCAGAAGGAGCTCAGGCTCTCTCAGTTCTCTAAAAGCCTTTCCTTTTGGCAGGAGCCACCACAGCCCAGGGAAAACATCTGCCCAGGGCTGATTTCAAAGGGACTGCTTTTAGTTTAGCATCCATCAGGGCAGCCCGGTTTCAGATTTTCCCACGTTTTGAGTCCTGCTGGGGGCTGGGCACAACACAGCCAAGAACAGGGGGCAAGAAAAATCCTTCTATGGACAGGCAGCCCATGCCTTGCCCTGGCGAGCGTGGGTCCAGCTCCCCTGGCGCTGCTGTTCCGCTTGCAGAATCACCCAGCAGACTGGGTGCTGGCCAGCCCTTGTCCCGTCCCCGGGGCAGGCAGACATGCTGAAGCCAAGCTGCAGGCTCAGCGCCTGGCCCGCAGGCCCAGTGCTCCCCAGCATTCATCTGCCTTGAATTTTCCAACAAAGAGACCTGCGGGAGGGAGGAAGGAGGGAGGGTTACAGAGGAGGCAGGCCGAGAGGGTGGATAATTCAATCGCTATCCCCAGCGACTGGCCAAGCTGGGGGGAGGAGGAGGAGGGGACAAAGCTCTGGCTGCCGCAGGAGCCCAGCTGGGATGTGCAGAGGGGCCTGCCAGGGCTGACACAAGCAGAACATCTGCTCCCATGCAACTGGGGGAGGGGGAGGGAAAGGGGCAGCAGGGAGGAAAGCAGAAGGAAACCCAGCTTACACCCTTGGCTCCATCCCTACCCTCCCAGCAGCTCCTCTGGAAAAGCCAGCAGACCCTCTCCCCATGGCCTCAGAGGATGCCATGCTCCCAGCTTCCCTCCTGCTCCCTGCTGGTAGGAGCAGCTGGCAGCCTGGAACAAGGATGCAGAGGCAGGCGAGGGACAGGCAGGCAGACACTGTCTTCTTCAGGGAGCCCCAACCCGGCTTCAGGAAATTAGAGGGTATTTTATATCATGGAGTTCATGTCCTAGGAATGAGGGAAGGTGGGGAAACAAGACAGCATGCACAGGACAGAAAGGAGGCCATAAACCCCAAGCCTTGGAGATGATTGTGCTGTGTCAGAGACCCCAGGCTGCTCAGACGCTACCAGTGCAGCTGCTGTGCTCCCAACCTCTCCGTTTCCCCTCAGTGGCCTCCTGCCTAGGCGAGGCTGCGGATACAAGGGAGTTTCTAGCTTCAGCCAGTGCTGGTCCCTCCCGAGTGGGACCTGTTAACTACAGTTAGATCCCAGCAAAGAACTTGTATGGAATAACACAAGCCCATTGAAAAAAGAAATCCAAGACACACAGACAAAGGCTCCAGCAGGAGGATTTGAACGTTTCCCCTCAGTGGCCTCCTGCCTAGGCGAGGCTGCGGATACAAGGGAGTTTCTAGCTTCAGCCAGTGCTGGTCCCTCCCGAGTGGGACCTGTTAACTACAGTTAGATCCCAGCAAAGAACTTGTATGGAATAACACAAGCCCATTGAAAAAAGAAATCCAAGACACACAGACAAAGGCTCCAGCAGGAGGATTTGAACCTCAGCCTCAGCAGCGACTGCTGCCCGTCTCTGTTGGTCCTGCCCCCAACTTTATCTAAGGGCTCACAATGGGGAGGATACTCAGAGAGAAGCAGCATGTCATGTGGCAGGGATCAGATAGCTGGATCTGGCACTGGGGGGTCAGTACCAAGAAAGGAGGTGAGGGAAGGGGACCCATCAAGCATATTAGCTTGATAGCCAGGACGAAAAGGAGTCTGTTAGTAGAAGAGATCCAAAGACTGAGAAAACAATTGAGCAGTGACAATTTCATGCTAAAAAGATGTAAAGCTAGTAGAGAGCAGATGAAAAGTCGGTCTGTTCCTTCATTTAGTTCAATGATTAAGAAGAAACCTTTACAGAACAACAACGCTGCAAAACCCAGAAATTCAGTGTTAAACTTAATCTTCTATTATAACCTCCCAAAAGTGCACAGATTAACACTTTAACAGCCTCTTATCTCTTACTGCCAGCAAAAGAAAACAAGCAAGAAAAAAATCATCAGGAGACCTTTTAACCAATGGCACAAGCTTCAGGGATTTACACACCAGAAATGTGATCTCATTTTCATGACTTGTAGTACACACCCCTTAGGGCAGGGATGTCTTGTCTCCAAATGATTTTATAGATTAATAATTCTGCATAGTAAAAGGAAGCACCTTCATGTGTTACTATCCCAATGTGAGCATCTGTTGGCTCTAGAGCAAAATCTTCCTCTCTTCTGCAAGATCAAATGCTGAGGCCACAGGGATGAGCTCTGCAGCCATTTCACCAAATGAGAAAATTGGACAAGGCAATTCCCCGACATAGCTGGGATTTCAGATGGGAATTACTGTCTGTTAAGCCCAGATATGACATGTGTGCTTCCTGTGGGGATACAATCCCCCCAAGGGCTACAGGCCCAACCAAAGAATACACATGCCAGCAATCACACGTGTATCGGCGAGACCTTGGGCTTTGCAGGCAAACAGCACGCATCAAACAGGATTAGAGGATTTGAGCTGTATGTCTCTATAAACAAGGCATTCTTTGGGTCTTCCTCACTGTATTTTTACCTACTGTGTGGGGAGGAGAAATACACAGGGTACAAATTGCATGGTGTTCTGGGGTGAGAAGGGCTCTTGGAGTGTGAACAGAGACCATCACTCTCCCATTTAACTTCACTCCCAAGCCCCCAGATGGGGTATTCTCCACTGCTCCTCTATGCTGTAGTACAGGATAGAAAGGGAAACACAGATTTGCAGGTGGTTTAGCTCTGTCAGACCCTGCTCCCAGAGGAGCTGCTGTCTTCCCATCCGCCCCTGCACTCCATGTGAATGTGAGCTCCCCTGCAGCACTGTCTTTACCTGTGGTGTCACAAACCAGCTGTCCTCCTAACACAGTAAAACAGCTCTCCATTTGAGCGGGAGGGGCCACCTCTGCTCTCCTAACAGATCAAGGGAGCTTTACAAGAACTGCTTGGGGAGCAGGTCACCCCATTTCAAGCTACTAACAGCTCTCCTCAGGACTGGGGACACAGTGCTCATGAACGAAAGCACAGGAACATCATCTTTCATTTTCAGGCTGCAATCTCTACAGCCTCCCTCAACAGTGATCACCACTGCCACCCCACAGCCTCCCCATGCACCCCACAGCATGCTGTGCTTTCCCCTCCAGGATCACTCAGCCAGGAGCTGAACAGACATCTAAAATGGCTACTGTTTTCCCCAAGAACCCCTCATCAACACATTTGCAATCACTCCACTGGACGTACACTAGGACAACCACAGCCCCCCTGTCCAGGAGATGCTTGTCTCTGTGGACCTGTGCTCAGTCCTACAGGTATCCCTGGGTGGGAGATGCCAAATGACAAATTTCCTATCTAGTCCAGAGGAATGGCATTTAGGAATGAGCCACCCAACATGACAGGCCTGGCCAGGAGCAGCACTTATCAAAGCAAAGCTGCAGACTTTGATTTCGAACCCAGCCCAAGAGCTGTGGCAGCCCCTCTCATCCTGATCACTGAGTGACCATCTGGCTGCAGCACTGCTCTGCAAACAAGCCCAACAGGCCTGTCCTCCAACCCATGGGAGGAGGAAACTGCAGGAGAACTGCAGGCACCTCCACACTAATTAATCCCACCCTGCCCAAGCGATGCTTCCAAACACCAGAAGGACATTTAGAGACATCATCAAAGGAAGCATTCTCCAGGCCCTGAAGGTTCAGTGACACTTTAAATGTCTCTGAATTGGAAATCAGGACAAATGGGAACTCCCAGCAGAAGCCCAGCCAGGTTCTTCACCCTGGTTGCTAACTCTAAGAGCTTGCACAGCCCAACCCAAGGACACAAGACAAGTGCAAGGACTCATTGTGAGAAAGATGTATTTGAGGTTAAACATCTGCAGAAATGACCTTCAGGGAACCAAGACAAATCCACAGATGTAACAGTGACCAAAAGCTGGGCTTATATTTAAGGTGGAATAGGAAACAGGCCCAAATTTCTCCCCAGCCAGAGACACACATATGAAAGAGGGTAAATCAGTGTTGAGAGACAGCAAGCAAACTGGAGCAGGCTTGGTTTGCTGTGACACTTAGCTTCGACTGGACATGAACAGCAAGAAGAGCCCACAACACAGAGCGGCAACACAGCAGCCAACAGAGGGAAAGGGGCTGTGCAGGGAGGTGGAAAATGGGTTTACCCTGCTACTGCTGGTAGCAAAACACAAAGGCCACAATACTACCTTACCAAGAAGCTTATGGATGTGACCCACAGGGATTTCCCTGCAACTCCCCACAGAAGTCACTCACCCCTTTCTAGGCTGGCTAGAAAAGCAACAGCCCTTGCAATGACCAGGGACCTTGTACAAGTAGTAGTAATAGTTAAGACAACAGCAAGGAGCTGTAAAGGGCGCCAAGGTCTGCTGGGGAAACAGTGTGATGTTGATGCATACACAACAGCCAAGGGAGAGGGCCACAATGTCCGTGAAGGCTCTGCATTTACCATGAGTAAGGTAGGTCTTCCTTTTCTGGCCCTCAGCTGAGGGACGCCAAGTCAGTCCTGCTTTTTCTTAACAGCCAAAGAGACTCCTGCCAAGAAAGCGCTGCTGCTGTGGAATGTGCTGGGCCAGCAGTACAGCTCATTCCTGGAAAAGCATCAACTCAGCGGGAGAGCAAGGAGAGGAGAAGAGGGGGGAAACGGGAAAAGGGGGAGGGTGGGAAACAAAGTCTGAAAGCCTGGACTTCCACACCTGGGGAAGCAGGGAGCTGCCGCAGAGCAGTCTGCTCACCAGCACCCCCTTGTCCCCAGCTGCCAGCACAGCAGCACTGACCTGCACCAGCCCTCTGCTTTTGGTGCATCTTTCTGCTGCCCAGACTCCTCCAGAGGAGGTCTGGGAAGGCACACACCGAGGCGATGTCTGTTGGGAGGAGGAGTAAGGTTTGTTTCCCCCATCACGTTAACAATTAATTTGTATTTAATGACATATCTCTACCAGGAGATGACAGAGCAGCCTCCACACATGTCCTACCCTTAAGACACTGACCAGCTCACGTTACTCTCTCCTGGCACAAAAAACATTGCTAGAGACTCCCAAGGAAACCATTCCAACCTTCTAACTGGTGGG
This sequence comes from Nestor notabilis, assembly GCF_000696875.1. Classification (NCBI taxonomy): domain Eukaryota; kingdom Metazoa; phylum Chordata; class Aves; order Psittaciformes; family Psittacidae; genus Nestor; species Nestor notabilis. The sequence continues at coordinate 11,301 of NW_009945202.1, read as the reverse complement.
AAGGGGCCTTGAAGAATAACAGGCTCTAGATGACTGCACCTACTCTTCACATCCAGCTGGGCTACCATGAGCAACATATCTCTGCTAACTCAGTCTGTAAAACATACAGAGAACTTATAAAGCCAACAGGGAGTTAATAAAGCTCGAAACTAAGTTCTGCCACAAAACATTTGCCAAAGACAATGAAAAGGACTCATGCAAAGAAGAGGATTTCAGAGTCACAACAGTTGCATGGTGGCAAATAAAGATTTTTGTCCCCAATCCCAGCCTATTGCAGCACTCTGAAAAAGGGGCAAAGAGTGATACTACGTCCCCCTGGTCCTAAAATTCAGGATGCAGCAGACAGCATGAGGGGCCTGAAAGCTGACAAGAACAATTTCTGACCACTGCCAGGACAGCATCCTTGGGGTCTGGATAAATTTTGGCACAACTGGAAATACTCACTTCACTCTCAGAAAATAGGTGGCAAGCCAGGAAGAACTTAGCGGCTCCTACATAGGTCTACTAATAGACAAAACCAAGCAAAGGTAGAGGAAAGACCATTTCACCTGGTCTCCTGCTTTGGATGGTGTCAGGGAATGGCACAAGAAAGCTCTGTACAGAGAGACAGCAAATAGAGCACGTGTTAGTAGCCTTTTATATACTTCATCTATTTCGGCTAATACTAGTCATCTTTAGCAAACTTCTTCCAAAACACAGAGCTAAGCCATTAAACAATACAAGCAGCAATTTCCTACCAAGCATCCTTTGCCAGGCCACCTAAGCTGCCTGCCAGCCAGCACCCAGCAAACAAACAAATACTGTTGAACTGCTGGAAGAAAGAGACAAAAAGATGCTCCAGTCCTAACCAAACCAAGCATGTGCTGGCACACAACTCACTCAAATAGAGATCCAGAAAACAGATGAGAGCTATGAAGTAGGAGACAATCAATTATTGTAAATTAAGAGGAATCAGATTAGCCAAGAAACAGGAAAAATGTGAGCTGTCTCCACCCTGCTGCTGGTTTACTCTCAGCAATGAAAGTAGTCACTTCTTTTTCCTTCCCTTATGAAAGCCCTGATCCATGGGACTCCTCCTGACACCTGACAGATGTTCCACTGGACAAAGCAATACCTAGGCAGTCAGGAAACCATCACCTGCCTAGGACTCCTCCAAAGAAGTGTCAGAAATTTACTGAAATGGGGCACAGGCCATGGCTCAATCTGGAAGGAAAGCATCTTCTGCAAGCAGACAGGCTTTTCTGTTTCACCAGCCCAGCTTTAAGTGATAGCTGGCATTAGTCTAGAGTCTGCAGGAGGTGCCATGTACAGAAATCAGTCCAGATCCTACCAGGACTCACCTCTGCACCAGGGATCAGCAGCCTTTACAACAAGAGGGTGTTTCCCCACATTTTAGAAGAGGACAGAAAAGGTCCTCCTCTGCAGGACCAAGTCCAACTCAGAGCTGCTGCTTTTCCTTGACACTGTGAACTCCCAGGCCTAACTTTATCACATATCATTCAAAACCTTCCCACCTGCCAGCTCTGACAACTGCTCCAAAGGCTGAATAATGGCCAGTGACCTCCCGAAGTCACCATCACACGTAACATGAAGTGCTCCTCTTGTGGAAGGCCTCAAAGCCACAGCTGCCAAGGATGGAGAAGTGCAGTGGAGGGAAGCACAACCTGTGTGCAGTCTGTAAATATCCCATGAGCTCAGTAACTGTGTTGTACTGGTCACTCTACACATAAACTATTCCCAAGAGCAGCCCAGAAAGACTCATCACACATTATTACTGCAAAAGGGCTATTTCCTGTGTCTGTGGATCTGCTGGTAAGTTAACAAGACCCTGACTTTGATATTGACACAGAATCATAGAATAGTTAGGGTTGGAAAGGACCTTAAGATCATCTAGTTCCAACCCCACTGCCATGAGCAGGGACACCACACGCTAAACTATGCCGCCTCTCCTTTAGTCACATGTAAAGTCACCACAAACAGTGCTAGCACCATGTGCTGACTTACCAGGAGCTCACCGGGTCCCTACAGATACCACAGCCAGACACAGCCTCCACCTCAAGTCTACATGCCTCACTGCAGAGGAAAGCACAGCTTCCTACCAGAGTACAGGCACCAACTGCACCAAAAATCATGTAATATGAAGGCACAGAAAAATGCCACATTGGCAATAACAGCACATCAAAAAAGACTGCTGCACTAGGCTACCATGTTTCTGTGTACAGGATTCAGAAGCACAGACACATGCTGCGCGAGTCTGACCCTGCTCAGACACGAGACTCAACATGCACACCCTGTGCAGATGTTACATACCTCTAAATTAAGTCAGAGCTGCCCCAAGGAAACCAAACAGAGCATACCCTAAGCTGAAGCAGAGGTTGCCACCCTGAAAGTCCTCTGCTGCCTCCAGGATGGCAGGGCAAGGAATAATCTTAAGAATTTTCCCAAACTAATCCAACTTTTGGCCCCAGCTGAAACAAAATATTTTCATTCTGGAAGGAAAATCCATCTCACAGAAGCCCCTTCAGGACATAAAGGTGCATTTATCAGCTCCAGGTCTAAGGCAACTGGGAGGTCTGCCACAAGGGACTCAGCTATGCAGCTAGATCCAGAAAAGTCTCCCATCCTCACAGCTACAAAAGCCAGTAAGCAAAAATTCAAATGAACACAGTGCAATGCCAAGACTTCCTGCATTAAGGTCCTATATAGGCTTCCTATATAGTATAGCACAGCCTCTGCTGGGCCCACAGGCAAGTCTCTCTGAGAATGGCACTAAAATACTGGTTGGGCTAGGCCAGGCTGAGTGAATTGGGACAGCTCGTTAGCCATATGCAAACAGCAGTACAGAGTTTGCATATCCATCACAGCTTCTGAAAAACCTGCAGTTTGACAAGCTGCTGTGCCTTGGGCTGACCAGCTAACAGCCATCAGCATAGCAGCAGCCCTCTCCCTGCCCCAGCCCTGCTGATCGTGTCAGGCCACAAAGCCAGGTTTGTCCCCACACTCCCTACACCGCTCTGGCTGTCAACAGTGGTGGCACGGCACAGTGTTCAGAGCACAACCTATTTGCTCGCTGATGGTGAGATACAAAAGGACCATGGATCCCAAGCAGGTCAGAGTAGGTTAGAACAATGCTGAGGGAAAAAGCTGAAGCCCAGTAAGTGGACAGGCTAATGTGCTAGAACCAGCTTCCCCACTATCATAATCAGTAGAGCCAGAGCTCCCAAAACACAGACCCCCTCTGGCAAACCTTCACTGTCCTCAGAACCAGTCTGTACATGGCAGGAACTGCCAGCCTTCAGAAAACAAGGAAAAGCCCATAGTCTTTATTACCCAGACCTGGAATTCCCAGAATATGACAGAGACAGCTGCCAGCTATCAGAGGAGCCACGAAGCAAATAAATTCTTCTCCAAACCCTAGGGGCAGGTCAATAACCAGCAGAGGAAAGACCTTCCCTCACAGTGCCCGGTGCCAGCTCTCCCAGAAACAGATCTCTGCTCTAAGTCACGCGAGGAAGCCTTCTTCCCTTCAGCATGTCTTCAACCAGAACCAGAGGATGGACTCCCTCTACAGTGGTTCAGTCACCGCTCACTGTATCTTCTTTTCCTCCAGGTCTTGCAAGATAGCAAATTTTACCCAACAGATGCCCCAATGAGGGGACAACCAACACAGAGGACATGGTAGAGCAGGGTACCCAAATGCTGCTTCTGCTGCCTTCAACAGCTAGCTGTGACTGGAAAAACAATGCCTCTGGTACATCTGCTATAATAAATAACTGATAGAACCACCACAATGGTCCCAACCCTCCACTGCAACACAGAATCACACAGCACAGGAAGGTAAGCAGCAGGCATCTCTCCCTGACAAGGACCCCAGAGAATTCCAGCCCATTCCTCCACAGGATCAATATTAGTGCTGTAACAGTAACAACACAGTGATGGAAAAACGTGAAACCAAGAGCTACAGAGCAGGGGCTCAGGAAGATAATATTTTAGCTAATGCAGTCGTGGGAGACAGTGACATTCACGGCCCAAGAACTCATGTATTCTCTTAAGGCCACCATGGCATTACATAGATAAGCACATGGACAAAGCAGACAAAGTCACAGAGATTAGACTAATTCCCAGATTTGTACCTTACTTCAGTGCCTTCCAAAAAGCCTTAACAAAAGGATTTTGTGCAAAAATTTCCAACAGCAGCCACCAGCAGGATTAAGTTTTCCTTAACTTGCCAGCTGCTGCCTAACAAGCCAGCACCACCAGGACAAACAGTAACACAGGACGTGGTGCCACATCCCCCTTCTGGAAAACCACCATCCATCCAGCACAGGTCAGAAGGGCAGGCTCTGAATAACAAACAAGGGATGGAGAGAGAAGGAAATCAATAGGAAACACCAAAACCACACAGCCCCGACTGCTGCCTCATCAGATGTGCAGTGCAGAGCAAAGCTGGTGTGACAACATGAAGGCAGCTTCCTGCAGGCGCAGTCACTGCCATGCTCTGCAAGCCCAGCGCTTCTTCATGGGCCTTTACACAGATCAAGTATCCTAAACCACAACACTGTTATATCTATTTGGATGCAGACAAGGGTGGAGGAGTAGCATTCACTACAGCAGATACCCTCAGCTTAGAACAGTTCAGCAATTGCAGGAGGCTTCCCACGACTTTAAGTATCATGAGCTCAAAAAGGACTTGAGGAATTTTAACTATGCTCCCCCCACCTCTAAGATATACAGCCTTCAAGTCTAAATGGAGGGCTTGATGCCGGCCCTGAGAGAGGACCAAAGCCAAACACATCTGTGCAGAAAAGCTGTGGGGAAAACCAGATTTTCTTTGCTTATATGCATAGAACCCTTCTTCCCTGAGCATCCCCAAGTGCGTGGTGGTGAATAACAACCTCTGCCTTCAAGAGTTCAGGCCACAAGGCTGCAGACCCATACATCTCTGACTTCTGGGCGACTAGGTGGGGGAATCACAGGTGAAGGAGGCCAGGAGCATGCTGGAGAAGAGGGACTTACTGAAGGCTCAGTGCTCCAAGCACATGGGCCTTTGGCCTCCGTCCCTACAAGCCAGAATATTCCTTCTCAGAGTCCATTACAAAACACTGCCTGCCAAGCTGCCCATCCTCCTTTCACCATAGCCACATAGGAAGGAACATCACTCCTTATGCCACCACCCAGAAGATCCAGTACTCACTCTGCAGATGAGCCAAGGTCTGGGATTTGGGAAGGGGCAAGTTATAGATGAAACTCTCAGAAGTTGTATTTCAGCGGCAACCTGAAGACTGAGCAGTGGGGCCACCACTATCATCCCGTAACAATGGACAATGTTCAGGTCATGACCCAGATTATGGTGATTTATGAGCCACTTTTAACGGTGTTTGGCCTTGACCTCAGAGACTGAGCCATGTTGAGCACAGCTGTACCACAGTCAGGGCACACAGATTGACTTCATGGCAATTCCTGAGACATCAAGGTAGGTTTTTGCTCTGTACAAGAATTTGGAGGACCAGAGTACTCCAAGTGATTTCAAAACACAGAACTGCACCAAAACAGCTGCATTCTCATGGATGAGTGAAGGTTTCTTGACCTTTCTTTCTCTTTTTTTCCAGAGATGACGAGAGGCTTAAAATTAAGAAACATTCCCATCAAAAACATAATTGAAAACAATACCTCTCCAAGAAAAATGCTGGCTTCAACATGACACCATATTTTGGGAGAAAATACATTCAGTAAAAAAAGAAATTCAGACCAGCTCTAGCTGCAAGCAAGTTCAATAGCTGCTGTAAAGCTTCATTGTTTGCATAGTACAGACAAGGCCTTAGGGAAATTGGTCTGCAGCCCGATTTGGCTTACTTAGCTTTCCAAATGCCACCCCTGGGCAAAGAAACCAGGCTATGACTGCCATCCAGTGTGGCCTTCAGAGCACAGCTCCAACCACAACAGAGAAAGCCAGACACCTATGGAGTGAGCTATAGCTGGGTCTGAACAGCAGGACACACACTGCCAGGCGCAGGCAATACAACCCAGTGAAGGAGCGAATAACATCAACCAACCCTCTCCCCATCTGCACCCCAGCCCTGGCACTGCTGCAGCCCACCACCACCACAACACTTGGAAACAGCCTCCAGCAGCACCTACAGCCAGGACCATCAGCTCCAGTGTCAATGGGCCACCCTCCAGCATGAGCAGCATTACAGGAACTTCCCACCACAAGCACAGACAGTGGTTATCAGCTCTCTGACAAATCCCTTGCAGCCCAGGAGACAGAAGCACAGGCTGCAGTAACCTACATGCAAAATGTCAAAAAAAAAAAAATAACCTCTGGTGGACCCTAGATAATGAGGGCAGCACATCTCACATGAGCAGGCAGGGAACCTGCATCCTCCAGAGCAGAGAACACAACAGATTGGGCGCTGTGGCCTCTCACATGGCAAAGTGCTGCCCTCTGCACAGAAAAGACAGGGACTGGCCAGAAACTGGAGAAAAGTGATGGGCACCTCACAGCAGGACCAGTGCTGTCACTGAAACAGAAGCACCACAAAGGAGGTGAGCATGCAATGGAGTTTCGAAAGCCCTTTCACTCACGGACCTCTTGCTAAACTCTCCCTGCATGAAATACACGCTGACATGGAAGCACTCTCCACCAGGGGCATGGGACAAGCAGAGGTCTTCTGCAGACAGCAAAGTTTCAAATTAAAAATAAAATAAATATAAAAAGTTCCAAAAATCAAAACAACTCCCCCAACTCAAGCTACAAAGAGCTGGCAGGAAAGGCAGCGGCACCATGCCAGGGGCTCACCACTGCTTAGGGACTGACACCGCTTATTAAGTTTAGGATCCCTTCCCCAGCTCCAAACTCTTCCAGCCAGAAAGACAATCACTGCTGGCATCAATTTCAAAAAGATCCTGCAATAAAAATAAATTACTCAGCCTTTCAGTGAACATCAACGCATTTCCCCATGCACATGTGCAGGAGATGAGGTCGCCAAATACCAACGGCATCCGACCCCTGCACTGGGAATTCCAGCAGTGCCCGCTTTGTTCTGCCTCCAGAGCGTCGCCCTAATCACTGCCTCATACCCAGCTTTGGAGAGCAGGTGATAATTAAGCAGGTCTGGATTAGATACTGGGCTAGTGATTAGCTGGATACCAATTTTCACTTGACAGCTGAGACCTACGAATCACCCACCACAACTCTGAAGTTAAAATTGGAACTGAGATCTGCCAGAGGGAGAAACCAGCAGTGGTGTGAGGAGCAGTGCCATCCCACCAGTGTACCTTGAATCAAATCACTGGTGTCCTCCCAACAATCCTGAACAAGTACATAACATGGGGAGGAAAAGATAATCCTCTTGCAGAAGATCTTTCGGCTTTCTAGCCTAGAAGATGAGAGATGGCCCAGTGGAGAAGGACAGAAATTAAAAGTCTGTTCCATGAAAAACCTTGATGGAGAGCACACACCTCATAAGCAGTCATAGCACTGCTTGAGAAGCACACAGATCTTACCTGTAAAATGTTGAATAAAAAAGAATCAAGCTGTAGAAGAAAAAAACAAACCTCCTTCTCTAATGAGGGCAAGGTTAGGAGGCTAAGGATAGTTCCACACTTCATGGCCAGGCATATCCACAGAAAGTATCTCAGGTCCAGGAAGAATGTAGTACATATATGCACTGCCGTTCTTCCACCATCAGCCTCCTTAGCTCCTCCACATGTCCCCAGTTCTGGAATTAGCAATACAAAAAAACAACAAAGGCACAAAACCTCTGTACCCTGTGCCACTGCTCTGCAGCACTGGGCACAGGCTGGATTCTCTATGTCCACTACATGGTGGGTACATGAGGCAATGAAACCTGCAGCCTTCCTGCTGCTCAAACCTCCTCTCCCCAAGATCAGATGCATGAAATCTCATTTCTCCTCCTTCCCATCTAGAGTTGACACCATTCTGGGGTCTTCTTAATTTGGGGCTGAGCGCTTTGACTAGGATTAGCTCCTGGCATAGCCTGACAACTATACAGCCACCCAGGGGAGCCTCAGTTCACATTTCCAAGGAGATGTAAACACTGAAGCTGCTCCATCACCACCCTGGTTCTCAGAGCAAACAAATATTAACAAGATAAACAAAAGAATGAAAAATCCCACACACCAAGACTGCAGCTGCAATACTGCCTTGGGGATAGGAATGCCAGGCTGGAGATCTACAACCTGGAAAGAGGAGGAAGAGGGAGAAACAGATTTAGTCTGGGCAACAGAGGTGAGAGGAAACATTGGACCACATCTTACTCCAGCTGATGCTGGAAGGTGAGATGCCTCTGTTCCCAACAAGACATGAGAACTTAGTCTTATGCCACAGGGATCCTGCAAAAGGTCCAATCACTGATGAAAAGCACGAGCCATCAGATCTGCAGGTCTCCTCCTTGTTCATCAGCTGCCATAAGGCCATCCACTGTTAATAGCTCATGTCTTTCACAAAGGGGCTTTACCCTAGGTGCTACTTCTATACACTGCCCAACTGACAGAATGCAGCCCAGCTCAGAAACCATCAGTGCAAGCCAGACCATCCCCCATGCTGGGCAGATGGCATCTTGAAGGAAGGGACCAAGATACACATGTGAGAGTGCAATGTCCTTCTTTGCACACAGCTTTTGAATACAGCCATCATTAATCTCCTCCTGATTTTCGCTAATTGCCCATGCATTTACAGTTAAGCAGCTCAGGTGCTTCCTGCCCATCCAGCCCTGCCTCCCCGTGCATTGGTCCCTGCAGACCAATGGCTTGCTCTGTCTTGGACATCAATTACCAAGGATCACAAAATATTTCAGTCATACTTGATGTTCTTAAAGGTCTCTTCCAACCTAAATTATTCTAGGATCCTATTTCAAGTGGTGCCTGGGGCTCCAGGGCTTCTCAGAGACAAGGCTACAGCTGGACTGCTCTGGCTGTTCCCTTCCCCTTGCTCCAGCCAACCACCAGCACGTTCTTCAGCTATCTGGAAAGGAGCAAAGACAGCTTTCCTGACGGGGCATCCATGGTGGCACCATGAGAGGCTTTCTCCCCTCTGTCTCTTACAATGCCCTGCTACCTACTGCTCTAACTGCACAATTCATCACAGAGGACTTTCCTGAGGAACAGGCTGCCCACATGCAACCTCCAACCCCTCTCAGTTGCACCTTCCCTTCCAGAGATGTTCACACGTCCCATAAGAATTATCTGAATCGGTCCCAACAAAAACCTCATCCCATGCATTTCTGATGCAACTAAACTCGCTCTTTCTTTCTGAGTGATTTTCCAATCTCCCTGCTAGCATCCACAATAACTCCCTATGCTGCTTTATTGTTGAGTTTCATTAATCTACCATCTGCCTCCTCTTGTGGAGCCTTAAAGAAAGAGAGGAGGATGAAAAGGCACAGCACAGAACTTTGCTGCCACCAGACCCCTTTCCCAATGTGAGACACTGCTATTTATTACTAAACTTTGTTTATAGTTACGCAGACACCCTCCCACCCACATGGCAATATTTCATTCAAGACAAGTTTGAATTCACTTCAAGAACAACATTTCAAAGGATCCCAAAGCATTTGTTTACAAACAGCATGCACAGGGAAGTCGCTTCTCCCACCAATGAACACGGTTCCCTTCAAGATGGGGAGAGGCAGATGTTTCATAGCACCCAACGCTGCTCAACAGCTGAGGGACAGGAAACGATCCACAGACAACTGATACTGCTGAGGAAATGTATGGAAAATGAGGGCTGGAGGCTTCTATTTGCCTAGAGAGAACGGGGAAGCTTCTGAGGACT
>NW_009945202.1:0-1474 GCF_000696875.1 Nestor notabilis | reverse complement strand
AGCAGGAATTTAGGGAGGCAAAGCATCCCAGACTGCGGTCAAAGGAGTGACTCCAAATTTCAAGCCTCATGTGAAAGCTTGGCACCTCCCAAGCTAATGGGAACCTGGGCACTGGAATAATTTGGCTGCAGTGGGGAGAGCACCCCCTGCAGAGGCAGCCACACCGATCTCCATCCAAGCCCTAAACAGGCCCAGCCCTGTTCAATACAGGGTACAAGCCAAAATCACAGCCTAGGGAGGTATTTGGCGCAGTAAGAAGACACTAGGAAGAGCATAAAACTGAAAGCTTTTTGCAGTCCCAGCCTCCACACACAAAACCTACTGTAAACACTGAATCTTCAGGGGGGGTGTAATCCAGAGGAAGGAGGATCATGCAACTCTCTCAAATACCAAAGACAGGGATGGAAAAGAGTCACATGTTGTAGACACCAAGAGAAGCTGTGTTCCCAGGATGGAAACAGAGGTCCTCAAAATGCGAGATGAGAGTCAAATGCAGGAAGACTCCAGCCAAAACAGTGAGGACAAAGAGTCTAACAGAGAGTTGGCTTCATATGGTACTTGCTCCCCAGAAGAGTCACTGACTTTAGGAAGGCAGGAGAAAGCAGGGTCTCCCCCCAGAAGATGAGTCAGTTCAGCCATCCGAACAAGACAGAACACACCTCCTCACCTCCAATCAGCCACACGTGATGGAAGGAATCAAAGGGTATCACAAAAGACGTGACGAAAATACCAATGTTGGAAGAAACCTTCCCTGCAGGAGGTGGGATGTGAGGCTGTAATCCTCTTCTATACAGACCCATCCCAGAGATCAAGCCTGAGACACCTTATTTTGAGGATGGGACACGTACATGGGTACACGTCTCGTACACGCCCCTTACTCAGAGATGAGCAGCACATGGAGACCTCTCGCTCCTTCTGCATGGAGGCAGGGGAGGAGAAAGTTGGTCCCCTTTCCCCATTGTTCCTAAAGATGAGATGCAGAGCACAAAGCTGCCAAAATGGATGACCCTCCCCAAAATGGATGGTAGGACAACAAAACTGTCCTTAGATCCACTCCCTGGGAAGGGCTGATGGAGGAGCACTGTCCCTGCATCCTCTTGGTGGAGGGAATAAGGGGCACCCTCCTCAGGCAGGCACAGCAGGAGATACCCAGGTCCCTTATTTGGGGAATGACAATCCCAATGGGCATATGCAGGGGGATGCCTCTCCTATACACCCCACAGTGGGCTGCACTGGGACATACCCTCTCAGGCAATGCGCTGCCCAGACATCAAAAGCAGGGTTGATCCTCTGGTGGGGCAATGGTCTCCAAGGGGCCTCTGGCAGACACGGGGGTGTCGCCCTAGAGAAAGTGCATGGAGGACACCACCAGCTCCCCCCACAGAGCAGCTCACAAGGGGCAGCTTCCCCCAGAGCCATCAGGGAAGGGCAGGATGGGGGGGCTGTCCCCAGAGGCAGCACACAGGGACCACCA
>NW_009945201.1:0-7232 GCF_000696875.1 Nestor notabilis | reverse complement strand
CTCGATGCTTGGGGCCTTGTTGAGCCTTTCTCGTAGCCGCGCCAAGCCGCCGGGAAAGGTTTAGCGGGGAAAGCCGCTGGAGAACAACAGGCGCTACCGTCCCTCGGCCCGATCCGTGGGGAAAAGGTTTACCAGGGATGAAGGTTAGCGGCGGTAATTGGGCTAAACCCTGCTGCCTCTGTAGGATCTTCCCTCGCAGTCAGAAAAAGTGACGAGAGTACTTGATATTTCCACACCACAATAAAACGTTAAAAAGAAAAGTTTTTTCCATGTAATTCTCCCCTTTAAATAAAATCTGAATTCAGACAAATTACATCATCTCGGGAGAACTGCATTTGCTTGATGAGGGGCTGTTTCTCCCTGCTTCCATCCCCGGGTGGATGGCATTGGCTTCACAAGATCCTAGGCGCGAGTGCTTCCGTGCAAACCACATCAGTTTCTATGCTTGCAGCCCTTTCTTCTTCAGAATTATTTAGACCTAAATGTAATAGGTCCAAATACAAAATAAAAAACTATGTAGCTTAAGTACTTTTGGTGTCATCTCCAAGTATTTTCTGTTGTCAGGAGCTGCCAAGTGCAGCGGAAACAGACTAAGCTGGGACCAAAGTAAAATAAATAATGCCTCTACCTTTCTTATTTTGATACTCTAAACTAAAATTAATACCAACTTTTTATGTTGTTTTCTAGCTTCAATTTCCATAGCTTCATTCTTTGTAATAGTTGTGCATCTGATTGTGGTTTTTTATCTTGTGCTGAAGTTTTAATGTGTTCTAAAATGCTGTCACTCCATAGATGAAAATCTCCTCAAGCTGATGCATTTGCTATGTTTGGAAGCTCTACAGCCAACAGCTTCTTAGCTGTTCTGCTTGCTCCTACTGAAGAGTCTAGGATTTTTTGGTAAGAGCATGACTTTTTGGGTGTTTTCAACATTAAAGTTTTATCTGAAGCACTCTCCCTCAGAATATGTGCTCTCTGACAAAAGGCAACAGAGTGTTGGAGAGCTGCCTTGTAAGTTACATTGAGTTCTTAAGTGCTTGGAGTCCTGACCTGTTTGGCTTTATGGTGAACCTTCTTTTGTTCCAGGGCAGGAATATGAAATTAGACTTCAGTAGTTGTGTTCTTAACTAAAAAGATAGGGCAGGGGGGAGGAGGGTTGCAAAAAAGGAGAGCAGGAACAAAGCTCTTGTATTTAATGTGCAGGTTTTCAACAGTATTGTTTCATAAAGTCATGAAAGATAAACCAAATACAAACAAGTCTAACTCTTGAATATTTTTACTTTACAATCCATTTAGACTATTCAAAATGAATGAGCATCCTAAAAAGAGGAAAAGGAAGACTCTACATCCTTCTCGATATTCAGGTCAGTCTAGAGCTTGAATTATGTAGGCTTTTTTCAGGCTAATTATTTAGTGAGAATGGACCACACGTGCTAATACATGGAAAATCAATAACGTAAAGGGTGGGACAAGAAGTTGTGGTCCAAATGTATTGAGTTCTACCTACCTCGGTAGAAGATGTGTGGCTTGTGAAGAGAATTTTGCTGAGCGTTCAATATATATGTAGCTACATCAATGCATTAGCATTAAAACCTCTTCTTGTTTGTTTCAGATTCTTCAGGTGCAAGCAAATACATAGACAACAGTGGCATTTTTTCTGACCACTGCTACAGTGTCTGCTCTATAAAACAGCCAGATACAAAGTTTTCTGAAAACAGAGGTAAGACTACGTGTTGGGATCTTAGACATTTCTTTACTATGTGAGTCACACTCCTATTCCTTAAAAGTTCACAGAACACAAAATACATCATGGGTGACTTCTGAGCATCGTTGTGATCTGATATGCCTCAAACTGGGGGAAGTCTGTTTAGTCATTATAATTGAAATAAATTTTTCAAAGTAGAATGAATAAAATATTATATTTATTATATTTATTTTTAATCTAATAATTTAGTGAGCAAGTCTCCAGAGGTCTTAAAGTGTTATATTTTAAAATGTCGTGTCCAGAAATATTTAAGAACATGTTTTTTTAATTGTGTCTTTCAAATGTAAATGTAAAGTTTCATTGAAGGATTTTAAGTTTTTTCCAGTATAATCAACTGACTAATTTTTGCTGAAATTTTAAAGACAGAGTTGACACCTTTGGAATTTTTTTATTATGTACATATGGAAATAATGTCTAAGGTGTTTATTGTTACTTTCTTTAATGTAGGTTATGATGTGATTTGTATACAAACTTACGCAAGTAAAATGCATAAAGAGTAAATAAGATCTGTGGTTATATCAAAGAATCATGATGATGCTCGTATGGACAAATGATGTCAAGAAGATCCTTCTTTTATGTTTGCAGGTAGATTCCACAGTCCGGCGCAGAGCGTGGACACAGACGATGATGGGAGTCCAGTGCACGCTGGGACTTCTCAGTGGAGTGGGTCGCATTCAAACATGGGGTTCCACTATACAGACCCTAAAAAGAAGGATAAAGGTAAAGGTCAGTGTGTATTTGCAGCTTAGATGCTGGGAAGCCGGAGAGCACATTGCTGGCTTTTGCTGTGACTTTTTTGCTTTGACAGAAGAGGTGAAGGATTTGTAGTTTCCATTATTGTACTTGTTAAACATAAAACATTGGCTGGGGAAAGGTAACTGCTTTTTGCATTTGTAAGCTGCTACAGCTAACTGAAAAGTTAAATATGGACTGAGGTGTTTTGCAGGCGTTTTTAACCTTACGCTTTTATTATCTATTTTGTCCTGCAGATAAAGGTACTAATAATGGAATGTGCAGAGACTTATGTGATTCACCTATATTCAATGACAGCCCTACAGACGAAGAGAAACCTCTAGATATTCAAACTGTAGAAATTTCTACAACAGAAGTGAATGCTGTAGAAGTTCACGATATAGAAACGCAGACTGTGTCTCCTGAAAAGCTAGAAGCTGAGGACCTAGAGGAAATCCCTCTGGAAACCTGTAAAATATTTGAGAAGAACCAAGCTTTGAATATCACAGCTCAACAGAAATGGCCTTTGCTGAGAGCCAACAGCAGTGGCTTATACAAATGTGAGCTCTGTGAGTTTAATAGCAAGTATTTCTCTGATTTAAAGCAGCACATGATCCTGAAGCATAAGACATGCACAGACACTCATGTCTGTAAAGTTTGTAAAGAAAGCTTCTCCAGCAAAGTGCAGCTCATTGAACATGTAAAACTACATGAGGAGGATCCATACATCTGTAAATACTGCGATTACAAAACAGTGATATTTGAGAATCTGAGTCAGCACATCGCAGACACTCACTTCAGTGACCACCTTTATTGGTGTGAGCAGTGTGATATGCAGTTCTCCTCAAGCAGTGAGTTGTACCTGCACTTCCAGGAGCACAGCTGTGACGAGCAGTATTTGTGTCAGTTCTGTGAGCATGAAACAAATGACCCGGAAGATCTGCATAGCCATGTGGTGAACGAACACGCGTGTCGACTGATAGAGTTAAGTGACAGCTATAATAACAAAGAGCGTGGGCAGTACAGCCTTATAAACAAAATCAGTTTTGACAAATGCAAAAACTTCTTTGTATGCCAAGTGTGTGGCTTTAGGAGCAGGCTGCATACCAATGTCAACAGGCATGTAGCTATTGAACACACCAAAATATTCCCTCACGTTTGTGATGACTGTGGGAAGGGCTTTTCAGGTATGTTGGAATATTGCAAGCATTTAAGCACTCATTTATCTGAAGGGATTTATTTGTGTCAATACTGTGAATATTCAACAGGACAGATTGAAGACCTGAAAACTCATTTGGATTTCAGGCATTCAGCAGATTTGCCCCATAAATGTACTGATTGTTTAATGAGGTTTGGAAATGAAAAAGATCTTTTAAGTCATCTTCAGATACATGAGACGGTGTGATTGCTTTCTTTCCCTGTAATCAGTTTTTTAGAACTGGGAGTAATTTCCAGTCACTGAAATGTTGTATTAAATACAATTTTAACAGCAGTTCTAATGTTTTCATCTTTATATCAGCAAAGCATATAGAACAGCTTGGTGTTGTGAATTTCTTTACCTAAGGGTTTCAGTAGGGTTAATCACATTTACAGTGTGATGGATCAGATTCTGGGGGTAGGGACAGTGGGAGTAGTTGCATATTGTGATAGCATTTCTGATGGTCATCCCGTGCTTTCGCATCTAATGTAGAAGATCAGCTCTCCCAAGTTTAAAAAGGCACAAAGAGAAAGGCAACATCCAATTCCATGCTTAAGTAACGCCATACTGATCTCAACTGCATATCCAGCTCATGTTACCCTCTGCAGCAGCAGGTCATTGTGCTGACATTCAGCAAATTGCATCAGCATGCCAAAGATAAGGGTGTTCCAAAAATTCCCAGACATGGACATCTCCAAGCTCACGTACAAGCCTTCATTTCCCACCACATACTCTTGATAAACTTTTAAAATCAGCCTGGTTTTCTCCTGTGGTACCTATCTGATATCATCATTCACTTTTCCTTCAGTGTTTAATTTCAACTACTGTCAGTAGGACTATCCAACAACCTTCTCTTCCACACATTTGCTACAAACCTCCCACCTGCATGATTTTTGTCTCCTCTATTTATGTTCGGTTCCCATCTTTTAATGTACCAAGGAGGCACGCGTTGCTTTTGTGTAGATTGGGTCATGTTTTAAGGAGTAATTACAAGGGAATTTGCAAAGTGATCCAGCTGAGTATGTACAATATGTGATTTTCTTACCTAAAATCCTAATTTAGCTCTCACAGTGAAATGATGTATGTCACCAAACTCATTTAGAGCAAGTTTCTATTAGTCTGTATTATTGTAATTCTGTATAATTAACTTGCCAATGCTAGTAATTTGAGGACTGTTATTTTAATTCTGCAGGTTTGAAACTTCTCCTCTATACTGGCTTAAAACACTGGTACAGTACTTACTTACTTTAATTATCTTCAAATGTTTTCACACATCAGTTCAGGTTAGATAGTGCTGTCCTGCCATTATAATTATTAGAAGCAAATCTTTACAATTCATTCTGTAGCTGTATTTCTGAGTGGATGCTTGGACAGATAAAAGCAAGGGTGAGATCATTTGATAGTGCTAGTTACAAGAGTGAAATTACTCATAAATTAGTAGTGAAGTTTCCATTTCTTCCTGCACTGATTGTAAATTTGTAATGTAAGATTGTCTAATGTAAGCTTTGTATAGATTTAATGAATGCATACAACATTTCTTGTTCGGTAAGAATTGGTGTTATCAGCTTCAAGGCATGCAAGGTTGTGTTTGAATTTTAAAGCTAAGGATAAAAATTGGGTGAATCCAGTCAGGTTATGGAAGTTCTAATTTTTAAAGAAGTATTTCTGGAAAGTCTACAATGAACTTGTAGGAACTACAATGAACAGTGCCTGTTTCTTTGCAGGAGGCAAGACCATTTTTATCACTTCAAAATGCTGATTAACTACTAAATCTTCTGTGTAGTTGTTGCAGAGGGCAACCTGATGGTGTTCCCAACTATATGTTACTAGTCTGTTGTACAAAGAATTACAATGTCTGTGGTAGAATTGATAATTTCCTATTTTGAACACATCCTGGCTGGCTTAAAATAGTAGCAATAATATAGTTAACAAAGCACTAGTAAGAATTATTTTTATATGGAAAGTTAATTTTGTTCATATGGGTATAACTGGGGGAGGCGGTTCTCTTAAAACCCTGCCCTTAGTGGTGACACAGAGGTGGAATCATAGAATGGTTTGGGTTAGAAGGGACCTTAAGATCATCTAGTTCCAACCCCCAATGGCACAGTTGAGCTCTGGAGGGAAGGCTGCTCCAGGGGACAGGAACAACAAGGTGGGGGGAGGAAAAAAAGACATTAAAAAAAAAAAAAGAAAAAAAAAAAGAGATGTAAGTGAGCACATGTGCTTGCATAGACCAGCATCGTGTCCTGGACAGGAAAGGTGGTCTCTAGTAAAAGCTGGGCACCCCATGATACAGAAAAGTTGTTGCTGACTCCTGAATAACTTCATGTCTATCTTTGAGTTGGGTTATTTCTGATCTCTAAACAGGGAATGATAGAACATCCTGTAGGAATGTTATGAAGCCAAATCATTCCTAATTAAAATGCACCTCATGGTGTCAAATTAGGAAACATTCAAGTTTGTCTTAGGTTGGATTTTATAAATAAGGGACTAATGTCAGTATTTTCTTTTTAATACCTCCCAGAAAGTAAGTGGAAGTGTACAGGAGTAGCTTGTCTCATTTTACCTCGGTAAGAAACTAAGTAGGATATCTGCTTCCATGTGATCAGTGTGCTAAAAGAAAAAAGATATTAAGTAATAGAAAAAATAGGTAATGAGTGGAGTCTGTCTAGAAGTTGGAAGGCCAAAAGGAATGACTGTACATGCCAGAAGCAGTATGTCGTTCCCATTGAGGGGAAGACAGGAGTTTGGCTTATTTACGTGATGCACGTCAGTGGAAGGTCAGTGCTCTGACATTGCTGCACCAAGGTGAACTGAAAGCACGTGAAAGCAGTGGGTCTGGTACTGCTGGAGACTTGTTTTTAACCCTGTAGCTTGAGCAATTCATCACAGTCTTGGGTGAGAGAAATGAACTGTACTAATTAGTAAAGTATGCCAGTATTTTTTCTCCTCTGGGACACTCAGTTTATCAAATTCAGTCGTTCATTACATTGATGCCCACAAGGTTCATCTGCTGCAGGAACAACATTCTAACTAGTAACTGTACGGAATCACAAGAGTGGGGTTGAAAGTATTTTGTATTTGGAAGTAATTTGTGTTTGATTCTTTGGTTTTTTTCAGACTTTGGAGCCTTTAGGTTAGGGGTGTGCCATGTATTTCAAATTCCCATACCGTGTTTGTTTATGAACAAAAGAACTTTTTTATATGAAAGTGTTGACTTTAAAACACGATTTAAATCTCACCAGTTATTGTAAATACTTGAAATACAGCAAGCTAGTAATTCTCAAATAATGTATTCTTTATAATGCTTATGGTGTTGGTGATTGTCATTGTGGTTGTTCTCATTCTCTAACGCTCTTGTATCGCATGTATAAATTATTGGTGCTTTTTAACTCTCGAAAGTACTTAGGGTTTGTCATTTTAGCTGACTTTGATTAAACCGTGGTGCCGACAGAACGCAGGAGTCCGAAGTCATGCTTCGTGTCTTTGTCTTGTGTCCCCGTGCGAACGCTGAGGGGCCGACAGCCCGAGTTCGCCGGT
>NW_009945200.1:1502-3217 GCF_000696875.1 Nestor notabilis | reverse complement strand
ATGACCCCGGCAGGCAGGGTGTGAGGAGGAGGAGGATGGGGACACACTGCCCTGGTCCCCGCAGATGCCAACTAGGCAGCGTGGGGTGCAGCAGTGCCCTGGGGTTGGCCGGCCCACCGGGAGCTGCGATATGGACTGGTTGGAGCAGGGAGTGAGTGGGGGCCACTGGGCTCCCCGGGGTTGGGGGCAGCAGTGGGGTCTCAGCTCCAGTATTCAGTCTGTCTTCCCCCCATCCCACTGGACTGGAAGACCCACAGATCCTCTGGTTCACATCCCCTTGGGTCTCAGGGGGACTTTTGCCTCCCCAAGCCAGCAAATCTGGGTCTATGTCCAACCCCTGCACCTGGGGATTGGAGGTCCAGGAGCATTTGGGCCCTGGCTCAGAGCTGGGGGTCCTCCCAGGACCTGTCTTGCCTGGGATCCTGTGTCCAAGCCCTGGGCCCAGATCTTAAGTGTCAGGGTTGACACATGCTGCATGGCCCGACTGCGAGCTCTGTCTCTGCCTGCTGTCCCCAGGCTCAAGGTTCCTCCCCACAGTGCCTCCTGTGCACCTCCTCCTGCCTAAGCCCAGCTCATGGGTCTCCTCATGCCTCCTGAGCTCCAGGTCTTGCTCAGAGAGCTGGGGGTGGCTGTGCTGGGGCTGCTCTTTGGCTGCTCTTTATCTCAGGACCCACAATCTTGCCTTTTGGGTCACGCTTTGGTTCAGACCCAGCACGGAGCCTCATGGGGCTTTGCTGCCAGAGCCCTAATGCCCAAATGCTGCCAAATCCCAGCATTCAGGTTAGAGGGGATGGACACCCAGATGTGAGCAGCTCCTCCCCGGGTGGAATCAGCATCTTCCCTCACATGATCTCACCCCAAGATGGGATCTGGGTCATGAGGGACATGGGAACCCTCGGAGGCTGCTCTCCGCTCCCCTCTGCATGGTCCTAGCAGCAGATGGAGATGTGTCATATCCCTTCAGGGGTCCAGGGCACTTCAGGTCACCATCCTGTGCTTTACTAAGACCAGGTGAGGAGCTCAGTGGCAGCAGGCAGCAGCTCACACGAGGGTTTTCTGCCGCCGTGGCCCATTCCCATCCTGGCAGTGTGCTCACAAAGCCCTGCCTGGGTCAGCTCTGCCCTCCTAATTCACCTTGGTATTAGTGGTAAAGAAATCAGGGTCCAAATCAAGTCTGGGTGTCCCAGGAGAGTGACTAATTCCCTGCCTGCCTTTCCTTGGATGGGATGAGCATCTCACTTGGAATCGCTCAGAGGGGGCCGCAGGTGGGCTCCAGGCACCGGAAAAGCCCAAATCTCAGCAGATCCGTTGCCTTTTCTTTCCAGGGAGGGGGATGGGAGAGACGAGATCTTGCTTGAACAGTCAAAGTAAGTTGCCTTTGCTTTTCCCTGCTCCTCAAGGTCAGCCTGGCTAATGAAAATCAATCTTCTCTCTGCCTCTCTCTGCTGCATGAGCAGATTCTACCTGTGGCCCCTCACCTACTTGAAAGGCTCCAGCACCGCCTGGCCATGGGGAGCTTCCTTAGGGAAGCAGTGTCTTCCTGCGGGCCTGGGCACCATGGCAGTGTCTGTGTCACTGAGGGATCACTCATTTGATCTGCCGGAGGAGATTTGTCCTGGGGAAATTGGCTGTGCCCGGAGAGCAGGGATCCGACACTGAGATCTGGGCTGGACGTGCTGGGGGGGTGTCTGGTGTGCAGAATGGCGGCGTCCTCC
>NW_009945200.1:0-1491 GCF_000696875.1 Nestor notabilis | reverse complement strand
GCACAAGCTTCCCCTTCCATCCATCCTAAGGCACGTGGCTCCTCTGAGAGCCCTTCTCCTGCCCCTCTCCTCCCCCTGCCCCACGGAGGCTCCACCAGCTGCCAGCAGCGAGGTCCGGTGGCAGCCCAGGTTTGGTGATGGTGCCGATGCCATCAGGTCAAAGCTTGTGGGGGGAACTGTAGGACATGGGGGTCCTCCTTGCCCCAGCCCCACCGCCCTCGGCGGGTCCGGACCTTCCCTCTGGGATAAAGCAGGCGCCTGCCGGTGCTGCAGACTCAGGAAGTGCCGTTTCCTGAGCACAGCAGCAGACACACGGCAGGCTGGGTGCAGGGAGCAGGCTGGGGCTTGCCTGCTGCCAGCTCTGCTTTCCCTGCTTCCCCTCTGCTTGTGCCGGGGTGAAGGAGAAACCAGAACTGCCCTGCTCGGGGTTCCTGGGCTGCGCTGGGTTGTGTGTGGGAAAGTGGGATGCTGCAGTGGGAACTGCCGGGACTCAGGGATTCCGTGGGCTTGGCCTGTCCCTGGCCTAATGTGTGTCTCATTAGTTGCAATTTGTTGCTGATGCTGCCTGCAATTAGTGTTCAGATCCCCTCCGTCTCCATGCCCATGTTATGGCACTGGGAGGCTGCTCTGGGGACACCGGGAAGCCCCAAAAGCATCTCCTGCTCTGGAGGAGATGCCGTTCCCAATTCTGTCACTGGCTCTGGATAAGTCACAGCTTCAAGTTTCCCTCCTCCAGAGAGGGCTGGCATTTACCCTGGGAAGGAGAGGAAGGACAGACAGGGTCCATCAGTGCTGCAAAGGGTGGGAAATCCTCTGGAAGGACGTGCGGAGCTAAGAAGCGTAAGGAGATGCTGTGATTGCCTGGGTCAAGGGACAGATTTTGGCTGAGTCCAGCCCGAGTCTCCCCAGGCACAGAAGTACTTGGAGTGTGATTATTGGAAATAACTTCATTAGGAGTTCTCCAACCGGTCTTTGCTTCCTGGATGGATCCATTATAGAAAGTAACACAAATATTTTCTCTGTCTTCCTGCCCCATCCTTTAGGATTTTTAGATGTGCCCTGATGCCGCAGGGTTTCCTTGCTCCTGGAAATGCAGCTCTCTTCCAGTGTGGCTGAACTCAGCTGTGACGAGACGATGGACCCAACCACGGAGGACTTCCAGCAGGTCCTGTCCATCGACCAGATCCGCTCCATCCGTGCCAGCAACAACTACGTGGAGAGACCGGCTGCGTGCTTCCAGCAAACCCGCTCCAACCCATCCCTGTCCCAGCCTCCGCACAAGCAAGAGTGGTCCCAGGACCGCCTGGTGTCTTCCACCTTCCAGGACCTGCACCGCAGCCACAGCCAACAGCACCAGATGCCACCTTTGCAACAACACATGAGCCACTCCAGCACGGCCAGCTCCGTCTCCCAGAGCACCACAGCCTCCGACCAGCGCCTCCTGAGCAGCCTCACGCCTTCCCACTCCGGGCACTCCCTGATCCGGACGCA
>NW_009945199.1:0-1477 GCF_000696875.1 Nestor notabilis | reverse complement strand
CCTTCGCCATGGGCTGGGTTATCTCACCCTGGTGCGTGTGAAGCGCTGATGTCAGACCAGAGCGCGGCTTTTTTTTATTATGTCTTAGGCTGGGAAGTTTGTAGAAGTGAAGCCCATAAACAGCCAACTCGCCTGTTTCTGTCATATACCAGGGAGAGTAAAATACCTGCCAGGGCTCCCCGCTAACGGCGTGCGGCTGCGTCCACCGGGGCAGCTAAAAACCTAGTTTGCCTTTGTTGGAAGAAGCCTGAAGCATTAACAAAATCCATCTTTCCAATGTGACATCCTAACAAAAAGGACAGTTAGGGCAAACTAAATCGCTTTAGTGCAGTATCAGAGCATCCGCGAAGGCTCCAAACTCCTCTCAGAGCTCTGCTCTCGCGCACTCAAAATATTCCCTTTTGTTCTCCAGCTGCCTATAAAACTCCAGAAGAGTAGCGCTCTTCTTTTTACACTGGAGTTCTCGGTCCGAAGAGAACAATATCCTCCTACCTCCTTTGAAATGATACGGAGACCCTCACAGCACACAGGCGAGCACTCCAAGCACGAATCTCTCTCTTCCCCCCCCCCCTTTTTTTCCACCCCAACACTGCTCGGCCTATTGTTTGAAGTAGGATTCAGCGCGCAGCCCAAAGGAAAAAGGAAAAAAAAAAAAAAAAAAGAAATCTTATGAGCTTGGTTTGGTATTGCACAGAGAAAGAGCTTACAAAATACTATAGCGCGTCTTGTAGAAGGACGTGATGGGAGCCCGCGGTGTGTTCCCGAAAGAAAGATGGGGGGTTTTGTGGTTTTTTCCCCCCTCACCCTAAAAGATTGTGATCACCTTTGTATGTCTTTCTTTTGATCCCACAAAGAGAATACCATATACATATATGTGTTTGCTCTCCATACAAGAAATGCAAAGGACCGCACAATGGAATATGCGGCCGGTTAGTCCTCATAATGCTTAGTTTTGCTGTAATTAATTGAAAACAGTTATTAGGTCGTCATTGGCAATAGCGTAAATAATTGCAGCAGATTTTTGCTTAAAATTGACCGGTCACAGTGTGATAGATCGATTCGAGGTATAAAAATGATGTATCAAAACATCAATGTCGATTATTTGAAATATTGTAGTCGAATCTTTTTATTGCTTCATCGGTTAAGTGTCTGAAAGTGCTGTGTTCCAACATATATTTATGTTGTCAATACTGTCAAAACTGTCAGTTTTATTACAGTGGATTTGTAATACATTTCGGATTTGCTCATTTACATAAAATGTCCACCCCAGATACCCCTCCTTTTCTCCATCTCTGGAAATCTATGTCAGTTTAATGAAAGGATTCAGGACTCATACCTGAAGGGAAAAAAAAAAAACCAAACCAAAACAAAAAAACCCGCAAAAATAAAAGTGGAGATACTGCTCCGTTAAGTCCAATTTAAACCTCCCTTTGGAAAGCTTGGGCTATTTCTAACTTGCCATAAGAGGGAATTCCCC
>NW_009945198.1:3104-3327 GCF_000696875.1 Nestor notabilis | reverse complement strand
AGGGACTGCACAGCCCCCAGTGCCCCAGGAATGAGGCTGCAGGTCGGGAGCAGTGCGCAGGGGGCAGCACACTGGCCACAGGCATTTGGTGAGGCCCTCAGTGCTGGGGGCACTGCAGGATGTCGTACTTGACGTAGCCCACCCGGTCCACCTGATAGCGCGGTGTCATCCTCCAGTAGAAGCTGCCGCGGCAGAAGTGGTACTTGTCTGGGCAAGGAGGAAA
>NW_009945198.1:2689-3012 GCF_000696875.1 Nestor notabilis | reverse complement strand
CAGCCCCACCACAGGGACCCACTGGGCTGATGGCACTTCCTACCCCTGGGCCATTCCCCAGAGCTGTGAGCATCCCAAGCCCAGCACTGGGGCGATGTAGCCCCCACCTACAAGAGGCTCATGGCAGCCCGGGGGTGACCACCCGGCCCCCACTCACCAGGTCCTAGCTCACCTTGGTAGAGAAAGACATTGCGTGCATCAAGGGGGACGCCAGTGAAGATGTCGTCGGTGGCGCGGGGATAGCCCTTGTCCACCCTCTGCACCTTCACATCCAGCCTATGGGGATAGAAGAGCCATGCTTGGGGCTGCCTGGCTGTCCCAGC
>NW_009945198.1:1431-2631 GCF_000696875.1 Nestor notabilis | reverse complement strand
CCCACTCACCTCCAGTAGCTCTCCCCGCTGAAGAGAAGCACTTTGCCGCGGCCCCGCTGCAGGGCCCCCGAGATGCGCCCGGCTTCCCTCCCGATGCCCAGCTTCTCGATGCCCCGGGGGCCCAGCATGCTCTTGCCAGAGAATACCCAGAACTGCCGACCTGCAGCCGGAGAGAGCAACGGGTGTCAGCTGGCCCCAGGGTGCCAGTGCAGCGCCAGGGTCCTCACAGCGAGGGTGGCACCAGGGCCAAGGGCAGCAGGGGTGGAGCTCACCAGCAAAGAAGAAGACCCTCTTGGTGAGCACATCCTGGAAAGCGGCATCGATGACAGCCGGGAGGCCAGGCCACGCGTCTGCAGTGGAGAAGGCGCCCTGGATGCCCGAATCCCAGAAGGATGAGAGGGTCCAGTATTTGCTGGTGGGGAAGGTCAGCCATTCTGATAATCTGGCACAGCCCCATGACCCTCCACAGCCCCAGCACACCCCCACACCCCTCCATCACCACGGCACACACCAGGGCAGGAGGTGCCGAGTGCTACTGCTCACCCATCCTTGAAGAAATGCAGCTCCCCGTTGATCTCTGTGATAGCATCAAAGTTCTTCTCCACACAAGCATCCCGGCTGGGGTCCACAGGAATGGGCTCAGCCGTGGGTGTCGGTATCTCCTCCTCCTCCTCCTCAGTGGTGGAGGTGCTGCCAGCCTCTGTGGGCAGGGGCTGGGGTTCCTCAGTGGGCGCGGGCGCAGGAGCGGTGGGCTCGGGGCCAGAGCCATGACCTGAGCCAATACAGGGGAGGGTGTGAGGCTGGGGCCAGCCCAGCACCATGGGACCCCACTCCTGGCTGCACTGCAGCTGCTCACCATAGAGGTACTGGATGCCCCGGACATCATCTGGGTCCAGCTGGAAGTCCTGGACATAGCTGTACATGGGGTACATCAGGGCCTCACGCACGCTGGAGTGGTCCAGCCCCAGCGAGTGCCCGAACTCATGGGCAGCCACTAGGAAGATGCTGTAACCTGGGGGAAAGCACCAGCCTCAGTGTCTCGTGGGGTGGGACATGACACACTGGCCAGGGACCATGACCCCGTGCCAGCACGGTACCTCTGTCAGGGCAGAAGCCCCACTTCTTGTCGGTGTCATAGTTGCTGGTGGTGGCACACCAGAGCTTGCCATCCTGCCGGCCCTGGCTGGTGCAGGCACTGTA
>NW_009945198.1:0-1202 GCF_000696875.1 Nestor notabilis | reverse complement strand
CTTTATTTTTTGTCTTGGCCGATTGTGGGGGTGGTGGCCCCCCAGCGTTAGCCGTCGGAGCGCCCGTCCGTGGTGCAGGCATTGTAGGAGGTGCCATCGAAGACAAAAGGGAAGACACAGGGGGCCCCGTCGCTGTTGCCACCGTTGGTGTAGAGGACTGTGGGGTGAGGAGGGGTGAGCACGGCACCGGGCTCTGGTGAGGCCGGGCAGGGGCTGCAGCTGCTGCTACTCACGCTCGCTGGGGCAGAAGCCGTATTTCTTGTCGCGGTCGTAGCTGGCGGTTGTGGCACACCAGGGCAGCCCGTCTGTGCGCCCCTCCGTGATGCACCGTGAGTAGGAGCGGCCCTCGAAGATGAAGGGGAAGTGGCAGGCAGCCCCGCTGGCGTTCCGGTCTTCACCACTGCTTGGAGAGGGGCGGCTCAGAGACAGGGCTGGGCGGGTGCCATCAGCCCCCCCTGACCCACCATGCTCTGCCCTTACCTAAGCCGGTTCCCAGTGTCCAGAGCTCATCATCATCAAAGTGGGCATCACCCTGGATGCCGCGGCCAGGGGGAAAGGCGTGAGCCAAGAGCCCATCCTTGCCATCGAAGGGGTACCCGTCCCCGTGTTCTGTGGGGACAAGCACCCTCAGAGCTGGCTCCAACCGACGAGCCCTTGTGCCCCTGGTGTGGACATGGACCCCCGAGCACATGCCCTGTGCAACCCCCACATGCCCACACATGCCCTGTTGGCACATGAGGGGACAGAGGGATCCCAGGCATGGCGTGGGGTGATGATTCCATGGGCAGGGACATCACTGGCCCCTTCCCCATGGCTGAGCCATCTCCCAGTTCCCTGCCTGCCAACGGGACATCACCTCGGCTGCCAAACATGATCATGATGTCCGCCTCGCCACTGTATATCTGGGTGAAGGTGAGGGGGGTCACATCGCTCCACACTTTGAACGCCCGCTTGAAGGCATCATCGATCACGGCACGGTCCAGGTCAGGGGAGTAATTCATCACCCTGGTGGGGAGCACAGGATCAGTGCTGCCAGGTCATGGCTCCTGATGCAGGAGTACGCAGCGGGGAACCATTGCCCTGTGTGCACAAAGCTTCATCTCCTGGGGCAGACTCACCGGTATGTCAGGTCCATGTGGTCCCATTTGAGGTCCCCCTCGAAGGTGAGGAAGGTTCCAACATCGGGCACGCCGCAGCGAGGG
>NW_009945197.1:51104-107042 GCF_000696875.1 Nestor notabilis | reverse complement strand
GGACACCTCTCATTACTGGTCTCCACGTGGAGACCGTGGAACCGTTGACCACAACTCTTTGTGTGCGGCCATCCAGCCAGTTCTTTATCCACTGAGTGGTCCATCCATCAAATTGGTGTCTCTCCAACTTAGAGACAAGGAGGTTGTGTGGGACAGTGTCGAATGCTTTGCACAAGTCC
Source organism: Nestor notabilis (assembly GCF_000696875.1). Taxonomy (NCBI): domain Eukaryota; kingdom Metazoa; phylum Chordata; class Aves; order Psittaciformes; family Psittacidae; genus Nestor; species Nestor notabilis. The sequence continues at coordinate 106,863 of NW_009945197.1, read as the reverse complement.
AGGTAGATGACGCCAACTGCTCTGCCGCTGTCCCTCAGTCCTGTAGCCCCATCATAGAAGGCCACCAAATTGGTAAGGCAGGATTTCCCCTTAGTGAAACCATGTTGGCTGTCACCAACCACCTCGCTGTTTTTCGTGTGCCTCAGCGTTCTTTCCAGGAGAATCTGCTCCAAGATTTTGCCAGGCACAGAGATGAGACTGACTGGTCTATAGTTTCCTGGGTCTTCCACCTTCCCCTTCTTGAAAATGGGGGTTACATTTCCCTTCTTCCAATCATGCCATGTTTTAATTTGCTCCAATAGAATTATGGTTGTTTTAGAGGGTATTTTTCTATTTACTGATGATATTTTAGCCTTATGTACCAGAAGCCCAAGAGATTATAATACCTTTAATTGATTTTCTGTTTTTTATTAATATTAAAAATATGGATGATGATTTGTCATAGGCTTGGAACAGGAGAGCAAGATCCTGTACTTATATTCAAACAATAGCTTTAGAAGTCGTGTTTTAACTCGCTTATACAATACATTTTAATAGACTGCACAGAATTTTGCTTTTTCTTATCTAGTGATCTCTCTCAGGATAGTTAAGTATTTGTAGGCAGATTATATAGAAGAAAGAGAAAAAGAGCAATTCCTTTGATGTTTCTCTCAGTCTCTCAACAACGCTTTCTTTTTTTGTTGTTGTTGTTCTTTATGTCTTGCAGTCATGGTAATCTGACATTAGCAGAGATGTACAAAAATGCACTGCTGTAATTTCAAGGCTTGATGAAACAATGAAAAGGCTTGAGTTTCCTAAGTCAGTTTGTATCTTGTTAATGAAGATCCATGATGCTACTATGATAAGAGACATACAAATTCTTAAATAGAATAGGAATCCAAAGAAATCTGGCTTGATTGTATCAAGGCTCCTAACCAAGTAAGTACGGACATAAAGTAGACCAGCACCAGTTAACATATATTCTTTTGGAGCATCCCTGTATAATTCCCAGTATTCTGACACAAAAATATTAGCAAAAAGATGAGGTTCAAGAGTTAACTGAAGGATAACATCAGAGATTAGAGATACTGAAACTGAACAGCTCATGAGTTCATTCTGTATTTTCCACTTGGTCAAATTTCCATAGAGTTAATGGGAGCAATTTAGCATACTGGAGTTCTTTTTAGTGTGAACTTGCTTTATAAATAGACTTAGAGACTGTACCCAAATGGTAGTATATTCAAATTACAGTCCTTTGTGCCTTGATTTGCACTGGCCAGTAGCGGAGGCACATCTACTTTCCAGTGCCACTAATTCTTACTGCAGTGCTTTATCTTCTGTCCTGTTCATCACACTCTACCACACATTCACAAAATCACTTTCTTCATCTCTTTTATAGGTTCTTTCAAATACATTTATGTGGCCACCTACAGCACCTTGAAACAGAAGTAAGTCAGTTTATCTTAAGGCATGCTTGCCTGCGCTCCTAAAGAAAGACCACTGAGATGTGGTAAATTTCAGAGCAAACCCAAGGTACACCTCAATGTGTGAATGAATTGCACAAGCCCAATTTTCCCCCACACCAGTATCATTACAGAAGTGGAGTATACCAACATAGCTTTCTTCAACTTCTGAGCCTAGCTGTGGTAGAGATCCCCCCAGTATACAGTGGCCATTTTTTCCTAGATTTCTACATATCCAGCATATCCTCCAAAGCAGATGGTTAGTGTTTTCAGCAAATGATTGTTGAAATTGGCGGGACTATCAGGCCAGCTTCAGCGCTAAGAATGCTACATGATATGGACTATATTTAACAGCTCAGTTTAGCACCTCTAGCAAATTTGAGCATTACTACATTTCTGCCTGTCAGATGTGCCACACTAACCTGGTGTGCATGCTTCACTGAAACAAGTAGGTAAAATTTGTCAAATTCAGTGCAGGACGACTCAGCAAAACTTCCAAGCTAATGACTTTATTTCTTCTTTTCTTATGGGTTCCATGTGTATGTGTCATTTACTGTGGCTTGAATAATGCACAGAAACATGATTATGCATCTTGGTCTTGAAGCTGCTGTTGTCAACTTAAATATTTAGTAAGAATGCAAAAGCTGAAACTTTGGGGTATTTTATTTTTTGTTTCCAAAACAAGCCATCTAGTGCTGCTTAATAAAAAAAATCAGTTCATGAAGTCTTCATAACTAGACTACGTTTACTTAACCTCATATTTTTTAGCCAGGCAAAGTATGATATGTTCATATATACTAATATTCAGGAGTATACATCATAATATACTTCTTCCCTCAGGTATAACTATTTCAAACAAAAAGGCAAGTCTTTTTAAGCATGTTCTTAAAAAATGATCATTCCCTCACAGGAATGCTTTGAAGTCAAGTGTTTATGCTTAGTTAGATTTAGAAATGTCTAACACAAATACATCAGTTCCCAAGATGTATGTTATGCTTCAGCAAAATGATTAGTTATGAAATTGTGCATTAATAAAAACAGTTGGTTCTCTTTGTAGCTCAACTCCCTTTGCCCTCACTCTATATACAATAATGTCAAATAGCTCTCTGCAGTACTTTTGAATGACTATAACTATACTATAATCATAATATGTGAATTTATATTATGCATGAAAGGTCATGCCCTATGAGGAAGTCAGTTTCTTTTCATGCATGTACTCCTTAAGAGTTAGCACTTACGGAAGTGAGGCAAAAGGAAAAAAAGAACCAGGCACTGCAAGGAGTGTGATCTAAAACCTTGATCCTGTAAAAAAAGCACATATATAACAAGGTATTTCATGAATAATGAAAAACATACATAAAAAGATTCCCATAGATCAGGGAAAAAGTGAATTCCAGTACCAAACACAGGCCTGGATTTTGTAACCCAAATGAAAAAAAGACCTATATCATACTTTTATGAGATTGCCCCTGTCAGACAGCAGAATTTACTTTCTTCATTACTAGTGTAAGAGATAGAAAGATTTACATTTGCATCTCTTATTCAAAATACATTAACATCAGAATACCATAGAGCTAGTAAAGAAATAGCAATTCCAGACAGAACAGTAAATTAAAAATTCTGGCATGTTATAAATGGTGTGATTTTAAGAGAAGTATTACTCCTCTTGATTTGAGATGTCAGCTAAAAATTTTCATACCGTGGATATTTCCACTTTGGAAAAGGAAGTGATAATCCATGAATCACTGGGTTTTAACAGTGTTGTTTATTTACTAGCAATTTTTTTACAACTATTCTTGACTTCCCCAAGCACTGGATGTATATAAAAGGAGACAGAATCCCTAATCACAGGCACAGGATTTACAGATCTTATTGAACTAAATCCACACTTTCATGTGCTCCACTACTGCTGTGGATGTCCCATCCCTGGAAACTTTCAAGGTCAGGTTGGATGGGGCTCTGAGCAACCTAGCTGAAGATGAACCTGTTCATTGTAAGGGGATTGGACTAGATGAACTTTAAAGGTCCCTCCCAACCCAAACTATTCTATGATTCTATGATTCTCACAGTCTAGGAGGAAACTTTGCCAGAAGATATCTAGAGATGAGATTTTTTTGAACAATAACCTGAGACCTAGACAACAGCTGTTCTCCTGGCAAAAGGTATCCAAGTCAAAGCACTTGTGAAGGCTGACATGACAGGTGAGTTGCAACCCTCTGAAATATTATGCAAGTCTGCATTGAACAATGTGAGTGATCAAGCCCAAATGTTCCTGGGTATCTGTAGAACCACATACATATGCTGTTAGAATTGGTTCATATGGAGGTCCTGAGAACAAAGTACAGCTTGAGACCTTGTCTACCACATCTTGGAGAAGAATGAGAAAGAAGAGTTATTAGCCTTACATGATGATGACTTTGTGTTTAATAGATAATAGGTTGTTTTCTTAGGGCAGCTCTGCAGAATAAGATCTGTGGCCTGTAGAGCTGACATAAACTGGAAACCAACTAGGCTGCAGGAGCCAGCCATGAAGGAGGTAGTGAAAATGTTACTGCTGGCATCCACCTGTGGAAAAGTTCAGGAGTAAACACTGGTATTTTGTAGAAAAAGAGAAACGCACTGACTCAAGCAGCTTGATTAATCCACCTCTAGTTTCTCCTGGAGACAACAACGTATTACTGTGGCTTGCAGTCATTCTCAGGGGCTCAGCCTCTTTTGCCCAAATACTGTTTCCATAAGAAACCAGTATTTCTTTCAAAATTTAGTCTCATGCCAAAAAAGTATTCTGTAAGGGAGATATGCCCATTCCCCTTATCTATAGCAACAAAGATTTGAACTGTGCCACCTTCCATTTGCCCCTCATCTTCTGCAAATATATGGTCTTCATTTTGTTCTTGTGGATCAGGCCTTCCTATCAGTTCAGCTGATCTGTTGTTTCCCTCCCATTTTTCATGTCTCCAAGTCACTCAGTCCTTCTCCTGATATTTTCCTCAATTGAATGGTATGAGACGGCTTTCATTATTAAGCCCGCTTCGAGTCTTACTATACATCCATTTTTAACTTTCCATATTCTCCTCCCTGCTCTTGTTCCCCACTTCAAAATCTCTTTCAATAATTTGTGAAGCTTATAAACCTCATTAAACTTCTCCCGCATGGCAGAGAGCAGGTCTGGGGGGTTGTTAGCCACATACCATGGACACATACGTGTTTTTCTAAATTCCTTGCAAATATTAGCTATAAGAGGAAATGTGTTTAAAAGCTGAAATGAGTACAGAACAAAAAGGGAAATGAAATTGAGTCCTGAGAAGGAGTAGTAATCCATAAATATCATACAAACTACCAAAAAGCCAAGCAGAAAATACATTAACATTTTTGCACAATTGAATCGCTTTTCCCTAATGAGCCCATATCTCAGTCTAACACTTACTCTACAAGTATGTCAGTTAAGCAGTAGAAGAATTTGCAGCACTATGTCCCAGGATTCAGCAGAGGCTGGGGGAAACAGCAGATGTAGAAGTCACTTCTGCAGAGACCAGAGGGCATTTCTGGTTTTATTCACTGACAGCATAGCTCATGAGTATTAAGGCAGCACCTGTATTTCATGATTGCTTCAGTGCCTCTTAGGGAAACCCCATCTCACTGTAGTACTGAAATAGAATATTTAATTTGGTGAAGAGGCTGATAAAGCAATAAAGACACACAATCTGAAAAACGCCAGTGAGTTTTTGGGTGAGAGGTAGGTGAAGAAGGTCTCAAATTCCTAACAGTAGCAGATTGGGTTTTGTGGGATGGAAAGAACGCTGCTATGCTTCACTGAGGACAGGGTTTCAGAGGAAGTAAATATAGGGTTGGTATCTCCTCTCCCCATGTAGGGCTCATGCTTTCATCCCTTTCTTGCCCAAGCCCCCTACAAACCTTTCCATCTCCTCTAATTGTGATCTTCCTTTTTCTCTCCCGCCCCTGACTTTTACCTTCTTCAGCTGGCTTCACACTTTCTTCCAGGTTGCAGCTACAGAGCTAGGGAGGCAAAGGACTTGGACTGGGACTACCCTTGCTGAGAAAGAGGCAGAACCACTTTCGTATTAGCTGTTCTTCCTCCCTCTCTGCACTGCATCAGCAGGAGCTAGACTGCAGAACCATTCCAGGTATCACCCTCTTGGTACCACCAGCAGAAGTAAATACCCTGCTACCCAGGCAACTGCCTACATCTGATCCTGTTTGGTAATAGTCTTCAGGAACATTGCAATGCACTGCCATGCTATGACTATGAATTTGCAGTATTAAAAGAAAGTAATCTTTGTTCATACGCTTTCTGTGAGACAAAGGTTTCATTTTAGTTGGTACTGGTGGCTTTTATACAATAACCTCAACAGTGTCTTACACGTTAGTTTATAAAAATACTAATTATTTTGTAAAATTTCAGGATAAGAATATATGAATTTAAAACTAAGGAATAATTATCTTCCAATTATATAAAAACACAAGCCCTCTTGATGTTTTGAATTTCTGGGTCATACTTTTCATTTCAAGCAACAACTTCTCTGGCACCTACATTAACATTTTAACCAAAACCATTAAAGTCAGGAAATAAATAAATGAAGGAAGGAAGCAATCATATTTTTACAGGCAAATATGCATAAGGGCCAACTGCAGAAAAATTAACTAGCAGATTTTGGGTCTCCCTGTGACTGGAAATGTGCCAGATGGCTTGGCAGATAATCTGTAGGAGCAACACCTCCTGCTAAGGAAGAGGTAAGTGATATTCACTGGCTAAGGGACAGAAAATTTAACTTTTATCCAGTGTAAAAGCTTACAAGAAAACATTTTTACCATCATTTTAGTTTTCAAAGCAAATGCATTTCAAAAGCTCACATTTGCATGCATACATAGAAAATACATGAATAACTAGCTAGTCAGAGTTACAAATTCCTTTTACTTTTTATCTTTAGATAAATAAACATGGCAGGTTTAAAATTGTATTTCAGGTAAACTTTGAATGTTCTTCCATTTGAAAATTTATCAAAAGTAACACATAACTTTAACTAAATTACAAAGTAGCCTAGATAATACATTTGCTGAATTCAACTGTATTTTTTTCTTTCTTGTTAGGAAATGCCCATATTTATGTGGTATCACATTATTCATAATCTTGATTTGTCATAGGCTGAAAAGAAATTATCATTCCAGTAACTACTAGAAAGCATTATAATACTTATTTTTAGCATTCTATTGGAAAATCCATGTGGATACTCCAGTTATTTACTCTACTCTTAGTTATCTCATTTTAATTATTTCCTTTCATTTTAATTATTTCCTTATTCATCATTCTTCCAGGAAATGTTTTTCTTTGTGGTAATGAACCTAATTTTTTAACTTCCCCTTTACTATTTTAGTACAGTATTTTCTCTTCTAAAACAAAAAAGTAATATTCAGTTCTTAAAATTCTTGTTAAAATTGAAAATATGTTTCCAGGATTTTCAGAATATTTTTTAGAGTTTTGAATGTAATTGAATATCATGAAACTTAGAAATAGCTTCCCAAGGGACTCACATGAGGCTGAAAACAGGTGAGTCCTGTAGCAACACAGGTTCTCCTTCTTGCCCTTCTTCAGGACAGATGCGATGTCTGCATTTCTCAGTTATCCGGAACCCCTCCAATTACTCCCTAAAAATGATAAGAGATACAGCAGCATCAGCCAGCTCCTCTGACACTCTTGGATGCATGGTCTTCTGGGACCACAGATTTGTGAATGCCCAGGTGGGTTAAGAGATTTTCCTCCTGTGGATACCGCTTCACTCCCATAGATTCTGCTATACATCTCAAGCACCTGGGAGGCCTGAGCACATGCCTTACCAGTAAAATTTGAGGCAAAGAAGGCAGTGAATACATCAGCTTTTTCCCAATCCCTTTTCAATAGGTCCACTGCCCTACAAAGTGGTGGACTTGTGGCGGTTTAAACCCAGCTGGTAACCCAGTACCATTCAGCCACTCTCTCATACCCTCTTTCACCCCTCCCAGATGGGATGGGGAGGAGAATAAAAAGAATGTAAACCCTACAGGTTGAGATAAAACCAGTTTAATAAGTAAAGTACAATATACTATTACTAGCAATGATAAGAGAAATAACAAGGGGAGAAAATATAAAACCAAAAAGGGAAAGGAAAAAACCAATAAACACGAGTGATGCACAATACAATTGCTCACCACCTGCTGATCAACACCCAGCCTGACCTGAGCAGCAATTAGTCCCTTCCAGGTAACTTCCCCCCAGTTTATATACTGGGCCTGATGTTCTGTAGTATGGGATACTTCTTCGGCTAGTTTGGGTCAGGTCTCCTGGCTTCCTGTGTCTGTCCTTGCTGACAAAGCATGAGAGACTGAAAAGGCCTGGATCACAGTAAGTGCTACTGAGCAACAACTAAAATGTCACTGTGTTATCAGCATTGTTCTCAGACTAAAGCCAAAACAGCACAGCACCAGCTACTGGGAAGAAAATGAACTCTATCCCAGCTGAAACCAGGACAGGTCCCTTCCAGCCCAAACCATTCTATGATTCTTTGATGATCCTATGACACAGCCTAGAGCTGTGGAAATATCCATCACAAAGCACTTGATAGAGTATTGCCTTCCAAGTTATTCTGGTATTTCTATCATATTTTTGAGAAGTTTCATGGGTGTAAGAGGAGGTCATAATTCATGCTTCTTCCATTCATACCATCTTACAATAGACTGCCTTGCAAAACTGAGGTGAACAGGATTTTGTAAAAGTTTTTTGAAATAGCTTTTCTTTGTATTAATACGAAAGCAAAGATAATTGTTGATAAACAGGATTACTTGCTGTTCACCTTTTCCTTATATAGATTCCTTCCTCATATTGGAAAGTCAGACAACCGTGATAATCAGCAAGACACCATGAAGAGGAGAACTGTGAGTTTAAAAATGAGGTGTTCTCCAATCAAGTATAAATCATTAAGAGTAATTAGAAAATCTGCACATTCACAAAACCCATAAATAATTTATAAGAAGCTAAACTACATTAATTAAGCATTGCATTCAAAACAAAAAACCTAAAACCTCACACATATCCACATGTAACTGCTACTGTGGAATAGAAAATTTAATAAAACATATAGTGGGTTTCACATTTGTTCTTCAGTTTCTCCATTCAGTTTCAGCACGCTAGGTAGAATAGTGCATGGTTACCGTTTTCTTTGGATGCTTAGGAACTGTAGGTCAAACTAACCTTGTGAACTATTCCAAAAGTTTATAGTACTGAAACAGAGAAAGCCAGCAGTGAAAGGCCAAACCTTACATCCTCTTTTCAGAACACATTTGGCTCGCACCTCCACTAGTCAAACAACTCTGAACTCCTATGGTTTAGTATCTCTTTTGAGCAATGTTCTGAATGACCTCTTTCTCCATTCACTGGAGAGAAACCTAACAAAAAAAGTCTATTAAATCATAGCTTGTTCTTGTGAATCCCTCCCTAAATGAGTTATAGCAAGCATTAGGCTTTCAAGGCATAAAGGCTGGATCTGTAGAGGAAACCTGCTCTTCTAGTTTAAAGGAAACCATAAAGTAAATATCCATAACTGTATGGGTATGATAACATGACCCAGCAACACCAGTTTCAGTGGATAGTATGGTCTAAATAAGCCACTGGAGAGCTGAGATACAGCCTTTTAGATAGACTTGTAGGGAAGTGATTTCATGAGATATTCAGCTTTTGTATTTTGGACAAATTTCTAAGATGACCAAAAATGTTTTTCAGTAGTTATAGGGACATAAGGTATTTATAAGATAAGCTAAGAAATTAAAAAGAAAGGCTACACTAAAATGCAAAATATATTATTTATTATAACTGAATGCTAGTATTCTCTAGCACTTCAAAATACTTCTGTACTCCTTTGAGGAACAAATACTGTGCATCAATTTGTGATTTGATTAACTAGTGCTAGATGTATATGACCAACTTACTCCTTTGGTTCATAAAGAATAAGGCACATGTATTGGCTTCCTGATTTTCTAAGGAAAGGAAGTTTGTGATCACAGTGTCTAGAAGGGACTGGACTATCTACTGCTTAACTTTTGAACTACCAGTTTCAGTTAAATTATGGTATTGTATCTTCTGACATCTCCATCTGTCACTGTGACCTTGTCTAGTTTTCTTATTCTCTAGATTTTTTGAAACTATATAACAGCAACTCAGGAACTATTTCAAACATTAGCAGAAGGACAGACCGTAAAAATCTTTATTTTTTGTTACTGGTTATAATATTTTGGGGTTTTTTTCCTTCCTCATCTTCCAGGGTCATTGCTTGGTAACTTTTAGCTTCCAAGTAGATGACCCATAAGATCTCTGACCTGCCTGTTTCCTCAATTAAATCTCTTTACTTGTAGTTGAGAATTATTTCTCCTGTTTACTGAAAGCACCTTTTGCTAAAATTTTTCTCACCTAGCACTTTTATCTCTCATCTCTCTGTAACTCACTTCTTCCTCTCCAACTCTTTCAGCTGCCTGTGAAATTTTTTCAAATATGTTCATTGAGCTCCTGCCACTTCTAGTTCAACACTCTCTGAGTTCTTATTTTCACTCTGACCTCCTCCTGCTCTCCACTTTCTTCCATCAATACTTAGCACAGTTATTTTCTCCTGTAGTTAATGAGTGCAATTGCTGATCTTGTTTGTCTTGATCTCTCTTCCTTACAAGTCACCTAGCCAAAGTAATTGCAAATTCACCTCTCATAATTATTTCCTCTCCTTGTTTTTCTTAACTTTGTGAAAAACTCAAATTGGGTGACCTTGCTTTGACTGTTCTTAAGTGTGTTGCCAAATTCCAAGCCAAACCTCCTATTTATCCTCAATAAGCCTCGATCTTTCATGGCATAGAGGCAGGGCAACAGGAAGATTTGACGAATGAATGCATTTTTCTCCTTGCAGAAGACCTAAATATCTTCTTCCAAGAGCAAATTGCTAAAATGCTAAGTAACTTTGCTCTTGTCTTTGTCTTGCCTTCCCTCTATTCATCACAGATGCTAATCTGGTATCCTCCTAATCCAATCTCATGCCCCACTGTTTTTGTCCCTCCACCTGATCTCTCTCATGACCATTCTCTCTCCTATTCTTTTCTCAGCCTCTCTCTCCCTCCCTTTCCTCAAAATAAAAGCAATTTTAATATCTTTGATGTTTTTATACTAACAAGCTGCCTCATTTCAGGTCCAGCTACCAGTTCATCTTTCTTTTCTAAGCTTGTAAAAAATGCTGTGTAGAGAACAAATGACATGCTAAATCCTCCAGACTCTCTGCAGTCTCCTGACTCCACTGAAACTACTTTTAACTAGTGCTTTGAATCTAACCAATGACAGACCTAGGACTTGTTCATTAGTACCACTTGACTTTCTATCCGGTTGAATTTACTTTTGAAATATTGTCCTTCCTTCTGTTTTCTTTACTTTTTTGTTTTGTTCACTGTCTCAGTCACCAAAAAAAAATAATTTGGGTGAAGTGCTACTTATTTTTGTCTCCAAAATTAATGTCAGTCAAATTCTCAGATGCTTGCTATATTTCTGTCATAAAATTAAAAGGCTATTCCGTACCCTAAATCTATTTGAAAAGTTTTTGAGTCAGTATTAGTCAATTTAATTATATGATCTGTCCGTGTACTCTTATTACTGCTCTCTTTCCTTAGAAATGTTTGGTGTTGGGATGAAACTTGCTGTTGGTTTGCAGTCATTTCCCCATCACCTCTATGTCTTCCTGGGGAAAATCCACAGACTTGATTAACAAACTCTTACATCACAAAAGATGAAGCCAAATCCTGACAAGAGAGAGTGCTGGTGCTCACTGGTAGATCATTCATATCTACTTATTTGTGTCTCCTCTATTAGTTGTTTTGATTTTTTGGGGGGGATTTTTTGTTCTGTTATTTTGTTTGTTGGGTTGTTGAGGGGTTTTTTTTTATTATTATTGTTGTTACATCTATTTATTACAAACAATACTGAAAAAGAGAAAACTAGGAAAATCTTGCAATCTAGTTAAATCTATCTGCACAGAAGCCTCTGTAGGGAGAGTTTTAGTATGAAATTATAGTAGTCTATCCTCTGTTCTGTAAGAAATGATCAAGGAAGTTTGTATGATTGTATCTGCAGATATTAGCTTCATTGTGTTCATCTTCATGGACAGCTTGGCATCCTAAAAAACGTTCAAGTGGAAATAAGCAATATCCACTGCTTTCCCCTCATTCACCAAGCCAGTAATCTCATTTTAGAAGGCAGAAAGTGTTTGGTTACCACTGGCTGTGGGAGTGAAACAGCAGATTAAAAATCATTGGCTGAGTGTTTTGGTTCCTTTTTGTGTCTTTTTCAAAAATATATGTGCAAGAAGACTAGCTATTTGTGAATGGTAAGAATTATTGGCTAAATTTGCAAAAGAATGCAAATTATTCTATTTTTAAATTGGATTTAAGCCTCCATATTGAGCTCTGGGTTTATATTCTTAAAAGCTCTTGCCATTCAGTGTTGAGAAATAGTCTACTGACTACTTTTAGTGTTTTCTTTGAGAGCATACTATAGTAGTGTTTCTCCCAAAGCCTTTCTAAATAGAGAAGGAAGAGAAAATATAACCTTGATTTTTATTTTCCATAAGTGGCCTCTTATGTGGTAGCACAGCATTTACAGAGAGATTCTACTGCTTAACTGAACCTTTGATTTCATGTATTTTACTGTACACTTTGATTAAAAACACTTTTAAAATGTTTTCCTTCTGTGTTTGTCCACAAACAGATTTTACAACCCTTCTAAGGAGTGTAAGGCTCCAAGAGGCAGGAAATGTGTATTCTGTAATGCTCAAGGGGGAAAAGTAGATTTCGCTGGAGTCACTGGCTGAAAAAGACATGTTTGGATGTAGTTTGCCATCTAAAACTAAATCACCTAGAAAAACCGTTAAAAGGAGAGAATGATCAAAATATTAAAACCAAACAAAATAACATACCTGAAAAAGTTTGCCAATCTATCATTTATCTATCTATCTTCATTAAAAATGCTGAATACTAAGCTAGGAGGACCTTTGCAACAGAGGCTATCCCAAAACCTGTGATTTGCTATTTAGTCATGTGATGATGATTCTTAAAACATCAATGTGATTATATATGGTGATGTAATGAATATTAAAACATCCTGTGCTGTTGGTTGTGAAGTATCTTCCAAAACAGTGATAGTTTGGCACGTCTAGTTTTTAATCAAATTGGCACTTCCTTCAGTATTTTAGGCAGATATTTGTCTCAAAATCATGCAAAATGTATCAGTAGCTACCTATACATTGCTGATTAGACTGCCAAAGCGCTTCTTTTTAGATGCTGACTAAAGCTTCTCTGGCATTTGCCACCTTTACGGACCTAAAACGTAGACTTACCTAATGGAAAGGGTAACTGTAGAGACAACTTCTCTCTGTTTACAGTTTAGTTTCTTCCCTGAATCTTACTTCTAAAAAGAATGGAGTTTCTGGGTAGTAACTGCTATTCCAACTTCCTGCTGCTGCTGACGTTAGTTATTGGCTTCATTGGCTTTCCTTTATAACCATGTTCCAGTCTTTGGGAAAGCATCACATATCATTCAGGGTTCAAATTGTCTCTAATGTTCAGTTAAATACTGAACTGTTACAGCTGAACCCAGGACAAATACCTTCCTTTTTTCATGTGACAGACATGACTCTTCGATAACATAAAGATTTCTAGTTCAATTCCTTGAACAAGACTAAGAAAGTGAAAGATGTAAAATAGCTTGCTCTCCAAACAGTAAGAAATACTTGCAAATCTGTTACTTTTCTCATGTTGGAAAAACAGATCTCTACTTAGGAATATATTTCTGTGAATAAGAAATAAAATATGCCACATAAGGAGAAATCCCATCAGATTAAAGTATAGCAAGCATTAAAAAGATTTCTCCAGGCCCTTCAGAACCTCTTTAAGTTTTCTGAGCCATTAAAACTGGTTTTCATTGCTTAATAGAATTTTAAAGCAACCACGAGAAAGTTCTAAGATAGTGTATTGTATTTTAATGCTTCTTGATTGATTCTTCTTCAACTTAATGCTATGAATCTTTGCAGTACTGCTTTTAGTATCCTGATTTAGTCCAAAACTTCAATTTACTCTTGAAAAGCCTTTTGAAACTTCTTCACACCAAAACCCCTGTGATTTAGCTAGATCTAGTTGGAGATCTGTTCTTAATATCAAATTTTAATCTCCTTTGTTGCAAATTTTGTAAATTATTGTTTGCACTGTCCTGGTGAACACAGACAGCAGTTGATCATTGTTCTTTATAGAGAGGGCGTTATACATATTTGAAGAATGTGATCATGTCCCAGTTCAGTCTTTATTCTTCTAGACTAAACAAGCTCCATTATTTCAACCTTTCCTCATAGGTCATTTTCATCAGCTCTTTTAATTTTTATTACTCTTCTCTGAACTGTATCCAATTTGTTTACATCTTTCATAATGACTCAAGCTTGGTTTTTGTTTGCTAACTGAACTACATTCTTCCTAATGTAGTTAAAACCTCATTTTAAAACAAACAATTAAGACTAAATGGTTTGATCACAAAGTGACTCAGGTGTAAAACATGCTTGTGTGAGAGCTATTGCTTCCTTACTTAGGCCTAAAACACTTGTAAAATTTTGTTAGCCAAGACAAAAAAAAGATGCATGGTTTGTAACATATGGGAATGATTAAACTAATCTGGGAAAATTGTGTGGTTCATTCTGTCATTTCTGACTACTTCTGTCAGACAGGAGCTCTCTACACAATTTTACTTCTTTTTCTTGTGAAAAATGATTGATATGTTACTCCTGACCTACTGCACTGCTTAGGAATTGCTGCTTAAATGCAGACAAAAAAAGTCATTGTCCAAATAATTATAGCAATCACTTTCTCTGTAGTTCTAGAAAATCATGCTTTGCTAATAATATATATTAATAGAACAGAATTCTATTGGATCATACTTGTTTAACAGTTGGATTTAAAGCATGTCTGTATGAAGCATGTCCCCACCAGTAAACTAATTTTACAGAACTACAAAGAATTCCAGAATTTGGTTTAGCAGAAGTGAGCATACCCTGTACAAGTATGCAGTGGATAACACCTGGGTACTGCAAAGTATAACTGTTTGTGAACAAGAGGTTACTGTGGTTTTGACATGTTGCAGTAATGTTGTGTGTAGTTTCATCCTGGTGCTTGGGGCAGATAATTATTGGAAATGTACTTGTCTGTTCCTTTTTTTGGAGACTGCTTAGTGAGAACTGCATGTAACAGCTGGTAGCAGACCATGATTTTTTATCCAGGAGATATACTTTGGATTGAGAGATAATTATCAGTCATCTCTATCTCTCTCCCCATATTACGTCCAAACTCATCCTCTTCTCTGTATCTGTAACCCCTTGGTTCTTTCCCAGACAACTCGGAAACAGACTGCATACTGCTCAACTATCAATATCCTCTCTCCCAGACACTTACTATCCTATTTGCCTGAGGATGTGCTGCCCCCCTTTCAGATTCATTGGGAAATCTATTTCTGAAATGATAATACATGTTCAGATCCTCATAGGGCACAAGAAATATGTAGCAGACTGCTAGGTGTAGCAATTAAAAGATATAATGACTTTAAACTGAAAGAGGGTAGATTTAGATTGGATATAACGAAGAAATTCTTTACTGTGAGAGCAGTGAGGCACTGGAACAGGTTGCCCAGAGAAGCTGTGGCTGCCCAATCTCTGCCCAATCTCCTGCCAGGCCAGGCTGGATGGAGCTTTGAGTAACCTGGTCTAGAGGAATATGTCCATGCCTGTGGCAGCAGGGGTTGGAACTAGATGATCTTTAAGGTCCCTTCCAACCCGAACCATTCTATGAGTATGATTCTATGAATGTTCTTCAGACCTTACAACTAGCAGACTGGTCTGATGAAATCCAGTGGTCAGTGCAAACTGCAGGCAGGAGTTAGGGACAGGGGCAGAAGGGATTAGTGATTAAGAGGACAAATAAAAAGCACAGAAAAGGAAGAAAGGGAAAAAATCTGGAGATAAAAACTGCACCGTGATTTTTTTTTTAATAATTACTGATCACCTCTTGTTTAATATTTCTGGTCTTTATATTTTTACAAATTACTAAGTCATTATTGCTTTCTAAATAGAGGCAAGCATTTAACTTTCAGCTGCCTGCTAGTAATAAATATGTATAAGATATAAGACATGATTTTTATTTTATTTTTTGCTTCTCCTCTTTAAGCAATCACTTAAGAACTAGAAAGCTTGGCTAAGGCAGGGGGTCAAATGGATTTTATAACATCCTAGTTTTGCAAATATTTGAAAAAGGCTGATTTTTCCCCCTGGTCTCCAAAACTCAGTTTTTGACCCTGTGAAGCTGGTAGATTCCACTGAAAGCTAGATTTAGTGTTTTGCGTCAGTATTCCTAGCTCCCCTTATGTTCATCCTTATTTGTGCCAGGCTTAATATGCAATGTTGGTCAAATTTAACATACTGAGTACATGTTCTTGAGAAAAAAATAAAAAATAAAAATTTTAATCATACCTAATTGATGCTGTACTTTATTAATCTGGTGATTTTTTTTTGGTCGTCTTTGAACATGTGTTGGCAAAACTGGTACTGCACTGACAGCTACCTAATAAGTTGCATGTCTTTTTCTGTGTCCAGTCTAGCATGGAATTCAGCTTGAGACTCACAGCTGAATTTGGTTTTCCAAAACATGATAGATGTCTGGGCTTCCAGTACTACGGATATGTAGTCACTATCAGTGCAGTCTTAATCTTGAGCTTAATTCTATCCCTAATCTTATCCTTTTTGAAGCATTTACTCTGTGTGTGCTGAGACTTTAACTTGAAAGCCATTCTTGAGCTGATGAATCTTTTTACTAGAAGAAAAATATTAAACTGATGGAAAGAGGGAGCTCTGGAATTTCTCTTCATTTAGACTAAGGATCTAGAAGTTATATACCCAGCCAACACTTCCACCTCTCTCAAACCCACAAAATTAGAATAGGATACTACTGCCATGTTCTCAGAGCATTTCAGCATTTTCCAGCTCAGACAGAACTGTAAAGGTAAGTTCAACTATGGAGGAAAAGTCTGAAGACAGTATCTCAGTCATCCCCCCTCACAAATGGTGGATGTTTCACAGTTTCAGTGGAATGTATCTGTTCATGATATTTGGGATTTTTTTACAGTATCATCTAAACAATGATAAGTGGCTGATTTTGTTGTTCTTTGTGAAGTACAAAAGAACATTCCTTTCCATTTCCTTGTTCACATTCACACTTCACAATATCTTACAGTTTGGAATGTTGGATGGCATATTCTTGCATCTGAAGAGCTAACAGGTGGCCTGAAACAGAGGGAGTAGATTTGAAGACCCTATGTACAAAATGAAAAAGCAACAAAAGGATCTGAGAACAAAGAAACACTTTTTTCTAAAACTATTTACCTCAGTTTCTGTGAGAAAAAAGACTATGTAGATTTCATAGATTTCATCTTTTCTGCTGGCTCATAACTCATTGCTGTTTTATTATTTCAGATAAAGCACCAGGTTTTCCTTGAATATGTCAGTCAGGAAAGATTTAAAGGAAGCGTATACAAGGTTGTATTCAAATGTAGTCAGAAGCTTAATATCAGACAGATTTTTTCCATTGCTGCTAATCAGGAGGTAGTTATGCAGGCCAGGGATACAACCAGGCAAGCTCACGTGTCTTGTAAGCAAGCTTTTTAGTCATGCTCTAAACCTTAAAATAGCCCTGAATATTCTCCATTTTTAGCAAAAGCAGGGGGAGAGGGTGAGAACCAACCAACCAAACCCTCAAGCTCATCAGAATTTTCTGATGTTTCTCATTCTTCATTCCTCAGAGGTTTGGAAAGAAAGACCTACCACCTGTTGTCAGGCAACATGTCAAGGGACCCTTTTCCTTTTTCTGGCTGCTTGCCAGAAAATGGGTTAAGAAGAAAAGTAGACTGAAGGTGGGAATGAGCCAGTCTTGGAAGCCTGCCCCTTGTTAGTAAGGTGCTGAGCAACTGAAGGCACTCTGCTGTCCTGAGCCCTGCACATTGCCATCACAGCGCTTAGCACCTGTATATTAAATAGGCTTTGCCTATGTATCTCATTTCTCACAAGCTTATCCTCTGCAATGCTTTTTATCCACAGATGACAGCTGTGTATATGACCCAGTCAGCTTTAAAAGAAACAAGCATTCCATATACTAGTTTACTCAATGTGTGTAATATTTAAGAGCAGGTCCTTTCGTAGTACTACCAGCAGACCACAAGATGTCATACTATGATAAAAATGGCAATTTCTGTGTACCTGGAAAGTACTGCAGTACTAACCTTGCAGAAACAGCACCGTCTGTTCAAGCAGCTTCATCTTAAGGTGTTCAGACAAGCAGAAGGCCACCCTTGAGCAAGAATGTTCTGAGATCTACTGTAATCTCTTGCCATGCACTGAGTTGCCAACTTGATTTCATCTCTAAATTATTAAAAGAACATGAAACAAATGTACCCTCAAGCTCTAAATTGTAGCTCTCCACAAGTTGCAGACTCAGTGGAAGGGAAAGGAATTGCACCAGATCACCCAACTAGAAATTCAGTTCTGTCATCTATTTTGAATATACTCTATGGTTGGTAAGAGTGGATCATAAATGTACCAATACCAAGAAAGTTTATTGCAACTCTCAAATCTCTCATGTCATGCAATGAGTACTCCTTTGAATGCTTCTGTAAGGTGCTGCTTTTTTAAATAAAAAATGCTTACTTTGCTTCTGCACGGTTTACTCCCCAGAGCAAAGTTAATTTACATTTAAAAGGATCATAATGTGTCCTGTCATGAGTTTTTGTGCTCTTCTTATATTTATGGACTTTAATTTCTAAGAGTTTTATTTCTTGGCTGCAAGAAAACATTTCTACAATCAGAATATAAATACTAAGTGGAATTGCCCTTTCTTTAGCATTTGTGAAGAGAGGGAGAAAATTTCAAAGTGGAGTTGTCAGATGCTCATGTCCTAGAAGTGCTAAAGGAAACATTTTATGCTACTTAAATAGCAGCTCTAAAAGGACTTGTGAAAAGGATCAAAAAGCCCTGTGTCAGTCAGCACAATGGCTATGAACATCCATCCATGAAAACACTCGAGTCTGACTTCATTTCAGAAAAGCCAATATTCCAAATGGCAAGAGCTATGATGCACTAACACTAGAGGCTTTGGGTAACATTCATACTAGTTGCACATAGTAGGTTATGAGTGAGATGGTGAAGACAGGAATGGAAATGAATGCAGAACCAATGGCATGAAAGGAGATAAGGAGTAAAATGTGCTTTCTGTTTGGGATAAGGTAAGAAAGGCTTATTAAAAATATATTTTTTGTTTTGTATAGAAATATCAAATGTAGTTGAGTTTGAATAAAGCTGTATACCAAAGAAGAAAAGTAAATGCAAATAAATGTAACCACCTTCTTCACCTTTCTATTGGAAAAAACTTTCACTGAAGGCTTCCTTCTTTACTTGAAACTAACAACTACATCCCCATTGTCAACAGTGCAATAACTGCTATTCTGTTTGTCAATAGGCTGAAGAAGAGTTGTGAAACCTGAAATGAATTTTGGTGTTCTCCAGGGGAAAAAAAAAAAAGCTGAACTACTGTTACTGTAATTTTGGATCCATTGCGGTAATCATTGTAACATTTATTTTACAAGATCCCACAGTATCTGCAACATCAATATATTATTATTAAAATTATTTTCCACCAACTCCAGAATAATTCTGAAGAATTCTTTACCTCCTCAACATCCTTTAGTATTTATTAGCAAGTTGTGGATGATTTTCAAGGACATTATCACCTTTTTTTCTAAACTGTGAATTGAAGAACTGTTGTTAGAGGTTGTTATTACCCAGTGTGGCAAGGGGTTTAGCCAGATTTGATTCAGGTAACAATGCCATGAACTCTACCTAGAGATACCTATCCAGACAGTTCGTGGCATCTCTAGAAGAGGCCATTGAAATTTGATTGTCAGAGATTGTTTTCCCTGTTTATTCTGAGATATTGTAGATTGAGTAGCAATGTAATGACTGAGTACTAATGTTCTGACTACTAATGGTTTTTAACAAGATCATTTGAAAAAACAAAGTAAATGTAGAAACAGTAGAATGAATAATTCCTGACTTTTAAAAAATATCCTTCCTATTTACTATTGTGGAATATGGTGGGGAGCAATAAAGGTTTGCTTGGGCTGTTTACCATTTAAAATGCTGGAAGTACCTTAACCTATACGGAAGTCAAAGGAATGTAGTAATTGATTACAAAGGAACAAAAATTTATCCAGTGCAACGCAAGGTAAGTCTTTCTTCCTGTCCTGACCTCTCTTTCCCCTCTTATTCTTTGACCAGAAGTACCCTATCTTTGAAAGACTGATGCTATTCAAACAATATTGATAAATTAACTTCACATTAGAGAAGATGAGAGGAGATAGCAATGTGCTAATTATATTGTGGTCTGTGCAGGGCACAGGGCAGAATGAATCTAGTTGGAAAGTGATAATGAATAAAAAGTGTCTGTTGAAATAATTTATATTACACCTTTTATATATTTCTAACTATATACTCGTGAAAAGGAACTAGAGAAGATACTTTGAGTGCTAGTTCCATCTTTCTAATGAAATGAATTAAGTTGAAAATTGACCTTTATATGTCAAGGGAGGCATTTATTGTTTATTGAATATATCTTGGCAATTTTACATACAGCGAATGATGGTAACAGAGGGATGTAATACATCCACCAGTCTGAGTTACAGTAATGAAGTATTATTTGTAGGGAGAAGTGGAATATGTGTAGTGTTCTACTGGAAAAACTGTTCATTTGGTGTATTTTGAGACACACAAAACCTGTTCTTTGAGTAATGAAAAAAGAAGCTTGTTTGATCTCCTCTTGAGTGTTGCAATGTTCATTTGTTTCCCCTTACACCCATGCTCAAATCAGTTGACTGAATAAGAAACATTAACCTTCCCTAAAGCCTTGACTCACACATTTTTTTAACTGTTACATCCAAAACTTCAGTATCTTACGAGGAATGACTAGTTAGGACAGAGAATGTTAGATTCTTGATAGTAAAATAGTTTAGGTGCCAGCTAATGAGGGAAAAGGCTGGTAGTACTGAAAGATGAGTATTGATTGCAAGAAAAGGTATTATTAAACAGAATCCTCAGGGAGCTTAGCTCTGCTATTTTCACTTACTGAGTGTGCCAGTAAAATTTTCTGAGGATGCAGGGCTAGGAGGTGTGATCAATATAAAGGACATCTGACATGTAAAAGATAAGTGATATTAAGATGATCTTGAAGCCTCAAGGAGTAGAATTGGAGGAGAAGTGATTAATATAAAATGTAATATTCAAGCTAAAAAGTTACTAAGAGCAGATGTAAAGTAGGCTCTTTTTGGCTTTCAGCAGCTGGAGAGAAGGACATGAAGCAGTGATTCAGTTATCTTGTGAGCATGAGTCATGTCGTAGTGCCAGGAGATGGTAAATTTGATTTTAATTTACCTCAATAGAGGTAGGCACATGTAGCATTGTTGTAGACAAGGCAGATAGGAGTTCCTCTGAAATGCTTTGCAATATTATGGCTGCTGATACTCAAAACCTACAAGGATGCTGGGGAGGGACTCTTCATTAGGGACTCTAGTGGTAGGAAAAGGGGTAATGGCTTTAAACCTAAACAGGGGAACTTTAGGTTAGATATAAGGAAGAAGTTCTTCACAGTGAGGGTGGTGAGGCACTGGAATAGGTTGCCCAAGGAAGTTGTGAATGCTCCAACCCTGGAGGCGTTAAGGCCAGGTTGGACAGAGCCTTGGGCGACATAGTTTAGTGTGTGGTGTCCCTGCTCGTGGTAGGGGGGTTGGAACTAGATGATCTTAAGGTCCTTTCCAACCCTAACTATTCTATGACTCTATGAAAAAAAGCCAAACAACTCAGCTTGGAGTAACTGTGGTGAAGGGCTACTAGGATGAAGCGGGGAAGAGATCTGAAAGTTCTTGTTTGGCCAGATGCTTACAAAATTTCATTTTTATTAACACTGTCTATAAATACATCAGTGGAACATGACATATGAGGTAATATGCAACAAGCACAGCAAAAAGTGTGTGCTAACTCATCAAAAATTACTTTAGCCTGAAAACTAGATAACACTACACAGTTATCACAGAAGTGAGGTTCCAAACAATCTTCTACTAAGAAATCTGTAAGAATAGGACTTAGCAATGTGGTTATAGGCAGTTACCAGGAAGTCAGTCTGGTAATCTTAAAGGGACCTTTCTTAGTGGTTTTAACAAAGGTAGATGTATGGTTCAACATGCTTTCTGATTGCGCAGACATACTCAAGCTTCTCCAACTTAATGTTCTTAAGAATTTAGTTTACGTTTCTTAGTATTTCAGACTACTCAAGGACTGTCCTGTGCAGAACACTAAACAAAACATTAATTGCAACATGTCCTCCTTCCGTTCAGACAGCCAAAGTATATACTGGGAAGAGACAGACTTAAATGGACAAATGACATTCTTCCAAGTAACAGGAAAATAGAGTGTGTGACTCATAATTCGTAGTTTACTATGTAATGACCAGCATTACGAGAACAATGACTGAAATGTAAATTCCTAAGATTTTATTTTTTTGCCTTTCAGACTTCCAGTTTCCATATATCTATATATCTATACATCTATATCTATCTATATATCTCCAAATATTTGTCAGCCTGCAAGAAATTCTTTGACATCTTGTGCCCTTGATTACACAGAACACTTAAAGTAGTAGAGATGTTAATTGGGTGACTGATCACTTTAAAAATATTTTAGAATTTACTCTCAAAGGTCTGAAACTCAAGTTTTCTATCTTGTTGGCTGAAAGCAATTTTAGCTTGCTTGATGGTCTTTCTTATAACTAGAAACATCCTTGTGTGGGGGCAGAAGGTCATGATTCAGGTCCCTGGGCAGAAGGATGAAAGAGCTTAGTTTAAACACAGGTTTCTTATCTCTCGGGTGAGAATCCAAAATCTGAAGTGCCATTTAAGATTGTCCATTAATTCCTTCTGTGAAGGCTATTGCACAGTGTACTCTTGGAGTTTTTTCAGAGGTTTCAGTAAAAGTTTAATACTTAAAGTGTGAAACGGAGTCAGTAACAGTGGCTGAAAGCACTCAGTTGGCCTACCTATCTGTACAACAGGGCTTTTGTGTGGATTAGTTTGCCACCATCTAACACAAGCTGAACTGTGATCTCTTGTATTCTGTGGGGGTCTTTATCAGAAAGCTACAGGCTGAGGTGGAAAGGTGTGCCTTAGTCTAAAACATGAACATTTTGTTCTTTTTGTTTGTTTGTTTTTAAGAACATGCCAACATTTTGGACTAGGAGAAAAAAAACAACCACCCTCAGAAAAACACCAAAGCCACAAAATCAAAACAACAAAGACAAGAACTTTCTAGTGTTTTAAATTAAGGTGAATGTGTTTATCCCATGAAGTATTTTGGCTCTGCAAATCTTGTCATAGTCTCTGTGCCAAATATGTTTCAAATATATTAAAGAGACTTCTGAGGAAGCAGTGAATTTGTTTTAACTGAAATTGCTTCCTCAGCCCTATATATGTTCCAAATGCAACTAGATAATTTAAAAGTTCTTTTTTGCTTTCGGCTTCAGCACTGTTTTATCATTTCCATATAAGAGAAATTTGAAAGGGTGTTGATGTAATTAATTCAATATTTAAACACATAAAAGAAGGAGATTCTATTTCTTTTGTCTTGCATAAAATCACGTTATGAACCATTGTTTTCTTACCATGTCTTATTTAGTATTAAAAAACCCAAACAACAAACAACTTTTGTACTGAAAGAAAAGTGTTGTACAGGAAAATTACTTAATGGTCTTTAATAGTGAATCAATAAGACAACATATTTGCCACTTTTTACCTTATTTTTCCAAATATATTGGATATCAAGTCTCCCTTTACTGTCTCTTTTACTAATGCAGAAATTTTCAAAACTATAATTTATATACCTCACTTCTTATGATTTTTGTGATGGAAAATGTCAAGGTCAGGTTCTTTTCACAGCACAGAAATAGGAAGAAAGATGTAATTAATGTTTATTCTGTTAGATTTTACTTTTTTGCTTCAAACTCTTGCTTAGAACAGTTGAGAATCAAATAATAAACTATTTTTCATTAGTGAAAGCAATGTTGTTAACAAGCGAGGTATTATTTTGTCTTCTTAGAAGTTTCATAACTCAACAACTGTGATGTCCCGACTGGTGGTGAGACTGCCTTGAGAGCTTGTCTTTTGATCTACACTATAGTTATTTATTTTATTGCCAAATTATAATGTAGTAACTATTTTTGATGGATCAATAGACAGAAAGAAATAATTACTTTAGTCTGCCCGCAGATGGAAAAAAAAGCTCTGGAATATTGCATTCCAGTCTGCCATCCCTTCTGTATAATAATTTGTATTGTTTACTACCTGCCACTCTCTGAATAATGGTGAATTGGAAGAATTAGCCTCTCCCAAATTCTTTTAAATGTAGCAAGTGAGTCTGAACTGCAGTATTTAAAGGGAAGTCCCAGTCCATCAGTGTTGGAAGGAAGTTTTTTGAGGAAAAATTCCATTTTTAGAAGTCTGATGTTGAATATAATAAAACCACAAAGACTTTAAAAGGGGCCTGTCATTTTAAAAAGAAAAGGGATTTTATATTTCTCATGATTCCTTCAAAAACCTGACAATAATAGGGAAATGGGCTGATAAGCTGCTGAATATCTTATGATGACTAGAAATCTGAATTCAATTAAAATTTGAATTCCTGCTCAAAAGCTTTGATTAATGTTTTAGAGCAGAGAATCTTCTTCCAAACTGCTAGCAAAGGTCCCATTAAATAAATGCTATGTTAGGTGGGTGTAATGGTGTATTTTTGCATTATAAAAAGTGGAGGGAGGTTATAGCAATTCCCAGAATAAATTCCTCTTTTCTATAATATTTACATTTTTGTAATTCTGGATATTGTATCTTGAAGACTTTGACTGAGAAGATCAGTCTAACTTCTGTGCTTACCTAAAGGTTTCATTGTCTTTCCTTGGGTCTAAAATGACACCCTATGGAACTAAAAAACAGTAGATGAATTTGATGAGATTCTTTCTTGCCAGTAAGAGATTGTAAGAGATTCTTTCTTGCAAGGATTTTAATCACAAGGGAATGAAATGGTATAAGCATCAACACATGTTACTTACGCCATGTGAAACCTCTTACCAAGTGTAGCTATCAGCCATTCACTTGCATTTGGGTACCTGGATGGAACTTTCACCTTTGGTGTGCTCACTGGTGTGAAGCTCTGCTGTTACGAATGACTGAAGTTTTTGCTGGAATATAACTGGGTTTGAAATGTTTGTGCAGAAGTTGATTTTGGCAGTAACTCTTGCCAGGTGTGCATCAGCTTTTCCTCTAATGCAGCTGCTTTTACATCACGTGTATCAGGTAATGTTGCTGAACGGTGTTAGAACACCAGTTAATTCCTTCTCCGTGTCTTTCCCCTGTTCCCCAGTGCTACTCCATAGACCCTTTGACTTTTGTAATAATGTTCTAAATTGTTTAAAATGTTATGCTGCTGTCCATCTGTTCCTTGCTGACAGTTTTCTGACCCCTTCTGTTCACCATATTGGCAATAGTTAAACTAATGCCAAAAATGGCAAAAATGTGTTACCTTGTTCTCTTGCCTAGCTGTCTATCTTCCCCTTATTTATCATTCTTTAAATTAGAAAGTGAAAGCCTTGCTCCAGATGCAGCCAAATCCATCACTGATCCTACTAATAACAGAAAAAAAAGTAATAAGGATGATATTTCAGTAAACATGGATTGAGGTAGAGCTTTCCAAACCGATTTTGGAGTCTGTTCAGCAAACGGGTTTAATTTTCCCAAGGGCTGATATCACAGTAGCCCAGAAGTATAATACACAAATAACATAAATAAAACATGAAATTTCAAAGGCATATAAATACTATCAACTCTTGCTTTTGCTGACTAAGATTACAGAAGGCACCATCAAAATCCCCAGAAACAACAGTAACATGGATAGAGAATTGTTCTGACTAGTTTGGGATTTTAGTAAGAAAAGATACAAATATGCCATTTTGCTTTGAATCAGCTTTACGTTAAAATTTCTGCCAGTTTAAGGGTAAATCAGACAAGATTCTTATTTGGCTTTGGCTGAGCCAAAAATCTCCTGAGCTCTTTTCCAGAGATTTTGACCAACTTGAATAGCCAAAATGAAAAAGATTATTATTTGCCTTCCAAAATTCTTAAATGTCAGCATTCTTGAAGAATCAGATTTAAAAGAAAAAACACTTTTCACGATTTCAAGATGGATTTCAAGCTATATAAAAAGAGGAATTCCACAATGATTTTTTGTAAACGTAAAAATCAAAGAAAAATATTGTTAAATATTAAATCGTCCTTCTTCTGGGAAAGCTTTTCAGAATATTATGCTAAAATATAATGCTTGATGTTAGAAGTGGCTTACAGAGAAAGAATGATGAGCTGACATATTCTGTTGTTCTTAATATAGCTTTTAAAAAGACAAAAATTGAAAGCATGAAAAATGTGTAAATGAGGAAGATGGTTCATGTGATTTTTCTCATAAAAGATTCTAGACAGCTCAGTTTTCTGCCATTCAGAACAGCAGTAATAAATGTTGTCTTTCTGGGCTTCAGCAGTTTTGGGCTTCAGAAGGACTTTGACATTGGCATGGTTTTTTTTGTTTGGTTTTGTCTGGGTTTTTTGCATGTGTTTTTCATTTGTAATGATTGAATACAAATTTAAGTGTGCAGGGCTCAATTGCTATGTAGAAGGTATGATTTTAATTCTAAGTATCAAAGGATCAACAACTTCTCTTTTTTTTCTCTTTCCTGGTTTGCTGGACAGTTTTCTGGAAGTCTTGGTGCCATTACTTTCTCAGTGACCTTAAGGAGAATAAGTGGCTGTTTAATCATTCTTTCTTCATTAGGAATTGTAAATTATTTTTTTTTTCCTCTCCTGGTGAATTTCCACCAGTCTCATTAAGAGTTTTACCTTCACTCAGTTGTTCCAAATCCAAATTCTTGCTTCCAATGACACTCAAATCTCAACTGTTCCCTAAGATCAACAATCGAATGTTGATTGCTAGAGTTTTGACTGTCAGAGAGGGAATTTCAGCTTTTACTGTCAACTTTTGACCTGCAAAATAATAGCAAGAGGTATTCCTCAGACATATACCAGAAGGAAAGGAAAGAGAAATTTTCCTGTAAAGGATCTTTTGCTTTAATCAGGCAGCCAACACATTGCCAGAGCAGAGGTAAAAACACTAGTAAGTACAGGAAAACAGTAAATTAGACAATAATTACTTGATCTAATAATCACTTGACCTAATGAGATTCATTGCAGTTACAAAAAGCAATACTGGAAGTATGAAGAATGCTCAACGATGTCAGTTCCTGGAAAAAGCATACTGAATAGAATCATCGTGAGGCACCTAGGAAATAAAACTCTTTAAAGTCCCTCCATCTCTATTGTTCTCTATCGTTCTCCAAAATGCTTGACATAATCTAGCCTACATATATTCTTGTAGCATTTTTATTTTTAATTGGGATAGTCTTTGGCTGGTGTCTAAGGAGGCTGTTTTTTACTCCTACCTCCATCATCCAGCTAGCGGTACTAGAACTGCATGTAGCTTGATAGCGTCAGTAAATATGGTCGGCTCTCCCTCTAGTGGCATCACTCGGTTGGGATTTGTTTCGTGAAGGCTTCCTGTGGCCGATGAAGTCTGATAGACGCAGGGAATCTGGGGACAGATGTCTGTAACCTCATGTGAGGTCTGCATTTCCCATCAAAATTCTCACTGTCCTTAGTCTTCATAGCAAGAGGCAGTTTCTCACGCTTTCTACCCCAGGCTTTTTAATTTGAAATAATCAATGTATCTAAATCTTTTTTAAGAAGCCTAGCCACAAAAAAGGCAGTGTTGGTCAGAAACAGAAGAAATTGCAGATGGTATCCAGACCCTGAAAATTAGTTTGCAAATTGATATTAGGGATTAAAATAGTTTGACAAACTACTCAGCTCAGCTTTCCAGTCTAATTTTCAGTGGCAACCGCAAATGCTTTGCCAGCAGCTTGTTCTTCCTGGCACCCAACCCTAAAGAGAGGCAGTAGACCTTGTTACTGAGGGCAAGGGCTCACCATACACATGTACACACCTTTCGACTTCTCAGTTTGAACTTGCTGGAGAGAGGAGATGAGATAACTAGTAATCTCTTTGGAGCTTTTATATCCTGTTTTTCATGTCTTTCACTACTCAGTTCCCTGGGTTGTAAGAGCAGGAAGTTTCACAGTTTGGCTCTTTATTTATTCAGTAAAAGTGTAGCACTGTACTTTTAAATTTGTACAGTAAAAGACTTGTACCACGTACAGGGGGTTTCATCTGGTTCAGTATGTTAGTCAACATGCTTGTCTGTGTTTGACTGGTGGTAGTGATTCAGAATTTGTCTTGCTGCAGTTCACCTTGTACTTTTATTAGGACTATTTCATACAGATCTGGAGGGGGAAAAAGAACTTCAAACCAAAAGAAAAGATCAGGGAGATTAATCATGTTTATGCATTGCTTCTTTGTAACAAGTTGTAGTGAAATTAATCTGTGGAAACATTATACCTTCGTGGAAAAATGTGCAGTTTAGAAACTGTTCTGCTACCAAGTAATTTTTATATTTTTTTTTTTAATGTGGAAATGTAGACTGGTTTTGAAAATGTAGTTGCTGTATTACTCCACAACTATCTTTTCCCTCCGAACAACAAAGCTGCTCTAACTTAAAACAAATTTTTGTTTGTTTCTTTTCCTCTTTGGCAACAACAAACTTAACTCTGTAGTGAAAAGAAGCTCAAGGTGGAAGAGGAAGGTCTCATAAATTGGATGATTGTATAGCTCAGAAACTGAGCTTTTTACTGAGCTTCTAAAGGAAGTTGAATATTTAACATTTTTAAATCTTCCACTGTGCAAAGGTTTCAAGAAGAATATGTTCTTTATGATTTTGTGCTTTTACTATTCACTATCATACATACAATTTATAAGGGGAAAATGTTATAGTTTCATGAATAAAGTCAAAGCCATGAAATAAATACATATCTGAGTCTTATGTTAAAAGTAAGGAAATTGTAGATTAATACAAGCCTTTTAGACAGGGAACTGCAATAAAACTTAATGTGAATGTCTGAAGTATTTTGTATTCTATTATTGAAGCTCAGCCTTTTGACAAGTATTTTCTTCGATTTCACTCTCAGAAATTATTATTAATGAGTCGTTCCAGAAGGTAAAATTGACATTGTCTACACCACAAGCTGGAATTCTCAGGGCAGCTACTGGCTCCTACCTCCTTATGAACTTAGAAATTGAACTCTGTTTTCTGATTGCTGAACCCAGTAGTTTTTGTTTTGCATGTCTGCAAGTACAAATTTTCCTTTCAGATTTCAGATCCTGGGCTGGGCTTCAACAGAGTTGGAGTAATATTATGTGTTAAAATCTGTTTACATTATATTTCCAAAGTGACATGAAATCAAACAACATGTGAGCTGTACAATTTAATAGCCCATTTGTATCATAAATAATGATGAAAAATCCTAACTTAGTAAAAGATGTTCAGATGATGATAAAAAAAGATTGTTTTGTAGACTCAGAGATTTTATTTTCTATAGGAAAGTTATTTCTGATTAAAGTACTTGATAATTATAAATAATTTTAAAAAATCAATGCTGAATGAGAGAACATCACTTTCTTGTGACCAATTATATCAGTCATGCAGACTATAAATTACCAATGATTAATATGTGCCTGCTCTGAATAAAATAAAACAGCATTTTATCAACAGTTGCTGGAATCTTCTATTGAAAGTATGGAAACATCCTTTTTCATTCTCCAAATGTACTTTTAACACACTTTAAATATTTAAATTTAAAGCATTCCTAACTGCTCCAAAATGATACAGTATCTTTCAGTAATTACAGTGAAATATGATTAATAAATTAGGCTTAAATCATAGAATCATATAGGTTGGAAAACACCTTTGAGATCGTTGAGTCCAACCGTTAATCTAGCACTGCCAAGTCCACCACTGAACCATGTAACTAAGTGCCACATATACATATCTTTTAAATACCTCAAGGGATGGGGACTCAACCACTTCCCTCTTCCAATGCTTGACAACCCTTTCAGTGAATAATTTTTTCCTAATATCGAGTCTAAACCTCTCCTGGTACAACTTGAGATAACACTGTTTGTATTGTGTCAACACAATAAATCTGTATCCTGGCAAATGATGTTTTGATATGTTTTCCTGAGTATTTTGTTTTCATTATAAATTGATCAGGACATTGCACATGCAAGGCAAACTTCAGACCAACTGCAACAGGGTAAAACCTCAGGACCATATCTAGGCTTTCAGTTAGTGAATTCAGCAATGGAAAATGCCTTAATTCATAAATGGGGGAAAAAGATGTAGGGGAGTCTTATGTTCTGCCTATATTTTGTTATGCTTATCAGCGCCTGCCAATTTTGCATCTTTTATTTAAAAATGTATTTTCAGCGGTAGCAGAGAAGTCTCAGGTAACAATTTCTCAACTTCATGGTTGCAGGATTAATCCTTAAAACAAGACTTAAAGGTTCAAAAGGTGGACGATAGAAATACTCAAACTCTTTTCTTCCCTAGTGCCTTAATTATGGCTTTTAGGAGATGGGAATTCTGCTAAACTTAGTTGTCTAAAAGTTGTGTGTCTAAGCTATATACCATCTACTTCTGGTCTGTAGTAATAGAGAAAGTGTTTGTCCAGATAATTAAAATCTATACTATGATGGAATAAATCAAATATAAATCTAATTCAAATTCATATTGTTAATCAATTCCAGTAACTGAAGATACACTAGAATACAGCTTGGAGTCCTCATGACATTCAGGTCATTTTGATGAACGTGTGGGAGCTTTCAGTGCCACTGGAAGACACTTTTTCCTACCTTGACCTTTGTGGTGTTCCCCCATTGCCTGATCTTTGCCTGGCTTACACAGGGAATGCTGTTTAATGCAGTGGAGAGCACACTGGGTTGAGCACTTGTGCCACAGGCTTGGTTGAAAGATTCACCATAGCCTTGGATGAAGGACACTCTTTGTTTTATAACTTGAAAAATGGTACTTTGCCCAAGTCGGGTTAAAGTCTAAATACACATACAAGCACTTGTTTACAACAACTGAAAGAGATAACACATTTACAAATGTCTAACTTTCCAAAGTGATGCAGGTGGATAAATAGAAAAAATCTGTGTTTGATTTGCTTGTACTAAGTAAAAAGGCTACCCCACGCCCCCCATCCATCCCTTTCCCTCTTGGTCCAGTAATGCTCAAGGTGTCATTCTCTGCACTACTCCTTCCTCTTGGAGGATATCTTAGGTTTTATACCCAGTCTTCATTTCAAGCCCTCTAGGCAGCATTGCTGCTGCTTCCTGCAGCTTAGATAGAAGGCCTAGGTTTTCTGCTTATAGTAAGAATCTTATGAGTTTTCTGGTTAGTAAACTTACTTTTGTTTCTCTTTTTTATTAAGAAGAAGAAGAAATCATCTTCCACTGAACCTTACATATCCATATAAATATAGAATAATAGATCTGTATGTACATTAAAAATATACAGGACAAACCCAGCAAGCTTATAGCTTGAAGTTTCCTGCCCTTTTCTGGTTAGATATCGTGTGATATAATGTTAAGAAGAAAATATTCAGTTTAACCAAGCCTTATTCTTTATCAATGTTTTCTGTGATGGTTTACAATACTGCTTTTCTCTGTTTTTAGCATGCAAAATAGTAATAGATAAAAAACTGTCTTCCACTAAACCCTTTCTGTGTCTGTTTCATGTACAATTTGTCATGTCTAAACATATAAAGAAGTTGTAGGACAATATAGTATCTGTCTACTCTATTCATCAAGAGAATGACTGTCAAGAAAAATGTACTGACATTAGCATAAAACAAAATGAATGTTTTTCCATTAGTAAAATAGAGATCTCATGTTTAATATCAGAACCTCATCCTCATGGAACTTACAGAAACTATGAAAAAAGTCTGTGGTAGACAGTTGCAAGATGTTGATGACTATTGTTAGTGGCTCTTAAATGGCAGCTGGATATGCAAAACCAGAGAAATGCTGAGCTCTCCGGTTTTGCATATATGCAAAAGCCAAAGCATTTTCATGAAAAGGAACCCTCTGTACTCAGAGTGAAGTGATCTGTGGAACTAGACATTAAATCTTCCTATTACACTTTCTGCAAGGTATGAATTCTGCTTTAAAACCTTGCTAATCCTTGATTTACTAATTTTGGGCTAAGAGTGTAACTGTAAAGAGTGCATCTAAGACAGCTTTCAGATAAGCTGAATTTACTAAGCAGTATTTCAAGGCAGACCAATAAATTGGACACATGCAAAGGGAACTGTCTTAAAAAAAAAAACAAAAAAAACAAACCCAAACTTGAGCTGATGTGAAAATTATGGTATGTGTCCTTCCTGTGTGCATCCTCATGAGAATCCTGATGAAGAACTTTGTTGCTGAGATTTTGAGTGACCTTAAGAAGAAAATAACCTAGTTAATGGAAACATTATTTTCTGTTATACATTCACAGTAGAAGAAAACCTGAAGCTGAAATTTTACTGCCAGTTTAAGTATTATACTAAAATCTAGTACTTCCTTCATGGTATAACTTAGTGGTCTACACCAGGTATAATGTTGAAAGTCAGAGATAAGAACACCAGCAAAGGAACATTTTACAGTTCTTGTTATGGTTTTGTTTCATTTTCATTTAAAAAATAAGGAAGTGAAACATTGTGTTCTCAAACGTTCTATCACTTTAACAGTAGTTAAATTATAAATAGTGCTTAAGTACAAAAATATTCCAAAAAACTCACGACAAAAATTACATAATTACTATAATCCAATAAAAAAAAATCATTTGTTTGTGACTACAAATGAATATCGATTTCCTCCTTAGAAATAATGAATATTAAATTCAGTTCTTGTGATTTCCTTCTACCCAAACTGTTTCAGACATCAATGGAAATGCTTCTACATTGATTTGAAAGGGAATCTGTTTAGAACAGTTTTGATCTACCAAGGTTATATATACTTGTCTCACTTAGATACTTCATGTGAAGATATTTTGTGTGTGGTGATGCATAGTCTCCACCAACAGTACATTGCATTAATTTCCTGACCAGGAAAATATGACTTAGCAGAGTCTGTTGAAGGTCTGCTAGCAGTTCATGGAAATTTTGATGACTGCACTATTCAGACAAGGCTGCTTATATTTAATGTCTTAGTTTCTCCTTTCTTGTTATTACTAATAGTGTCTGTACAAAGAATGTTTTCATTGTGCTTTCTGTGGTGCTTGCATTCCCTGCAATATTTTCACTTATTACTGTGAAAGCAGATAGGTCACATGCATACAATTATGATTTAGAAAAGGAATAATTGATCTCACTAAGAAAATTAAAATTCAACGAACCAACAGACCACCTAGCAAACAATAAAATCCTTTCCAGCTGGAGTATCTAAAACCTTGGTTAAACGGAAAACTCCCATATTAATTAAATCACTTAAGGATACAATGGCTAATATTTTGATATATCTCAAAAGTAAGAAATTATAAAAGGAAACTAGGTTGCAAAACATAGCTTTTAAATTTTTATTTTAAATCCTATGCTGACTGATTAACTTCAGAGTTATTTCTCATTGTGTTCAAGGTCACGCACATGTTCTCTAGTTCCAGGACGTTGACTGCTAAGTGCTGTGGATGCACACTGGTGCCTAAAGATGAAAACCAAGACAGTCAAGACAGAATTAACAGACTGTTTATAAATTTAGTGACTTTTGGTGTTAGAAGCTTTTTACTACTTAAAGAGATTGGACCACGACTTAGAAGATTAAAAAATATTTTGATCTGTCTTCTGTAGGTCTCTTACTTGTTGTAAATAAATGCATATGTGGGACTGGAAAAGCTTCTAACATCTGCAGATGTTTCTGAACTGAGCTTTTGTGTTACTGTGGTGTGTTATCCATAGAGAACCCACCTGTACAAAGCCATAAGGAGAGAATACCTATCTTGAAAGGTGCACAGAAGTGACAAACATGGTCACTTCTGTGGCTGTGTACTGTGGCTGCTGGAAATGAGAGGGGCAGTAATCTTACAGAAGGCCCAGTAGACATCTATAAAATGGATTACTTGGGAGATATTTTGTCACCAACTATAACACTTGAAAACCCTTTAATATTGTCCTAAACCTCAGGTTGTTCATCCTTCTTCCTCCCATGAGCACTGACATGACAGCTTTGAGAATGAAAGAGAAACTTATTAAATCGATGTAAAAATTTTATGGAACTCCTGAGCTTGTGCTGGAATGAAGAATGAGTCTGTGTATTTTCATTTTATTCTTATAGGGACAATGCACGTTAATGATGTACATATAGCAAAAAGGCAATAGCTGGATAAAAGTAGATTTGTATTTACTTTTAAATACCATGTTTTGCACTTGTAAGATTTTTTTCATCTGGAGATTTTGTTACATTATTGGGACCACAACCTTCAGAAAGTAGCTGCAGATAGCTTTTTTATTCTTTGGTGTATAAGTAAATGCTGAGACAAAGCAGGTAGTTATCATCTGAAGGAGCTAGCCCATTGAAGTGTATAATGTAGGCATTGTCAAGGCCAGGCTGGACAGAGCCTTGGGTGACATAGTTTAGTGTGTGGTGTCCCTGCTCATGGCAGGGGGTTGGAACTAGGCGATCTTAAGGTCCTTTCCAACCCTAACTATTCTATGATTATTAGGCATTATAGAGTACTGAAACATAAATGAAACCTTGGGAATGAAAAACCTGTGGAGCTGTTACATTTAGTTATAACCCTGTTACGTGTTCTGTTTTGTCCAGAATGTAAATATCTAAAGCTGTATACAATCTTGATACATATGTGTAATATTTTTAAGAGCAGTTAATTTTCATGCTAGCTCTATATTTGACTCTTCTGTTTTACTCCAAGCTTCTTCTGATCACAGTGATTCTTGAACTGAAATCAATAATTCGTGTATAGGTGTAGAAGAAATTAAAATTTGATTCTCAAAACCACAGTATGAAACACTTGTTGAAGTTTCTTGGTATCTCAAATTCAAATCAGGAACCCCAGAGCACTTGGTTATTCAACTAAACTAAGAGACTCTATGTGATGTTACACGAAGGGAAACAATTCAGATTACAGGCTAGAGAATAATTAAATTCTTCTCTAAGACATAATGTCTTAGGGAAGAAAATCTGCATCTCTACAGTGCATTCCATAAACAATTCAGGTAAACATACCATAAATTAGCAAAAGAAGAGCCCAGAAAGGCTGAGTTCCACTGACTCACCATGCAAACAAACAATTTTTCAGCACAAAAATGGCATAATTGTGCTTTCTTTACTGTGCTAAATCTGTTCTGTATTTAAAATGTTGCGTTCTTACATGGTGCAGTGGCAAAAAGTAAGAGGATGGGTATCTGTTCTTTTGCTATTTGATAATATCCAAAACTGTATCTCTAACTGAAGTAAGATTATGTACCTGTTAGGGAAAAGGGATGGCCAACCGTATATTTAATGTCCTCATTTTTCTATCTACTTTGTGGTTTCTCAGGGTCACAGTCAGAACTGTTTCGAACCCCTAGATTTTGAGCAGGGGTTCAAACCTGCTCAAAAGCGGAGGTCTTATTTGAGAAGATTAACTCAAAGTTCATACTCAGAAACGGAGAAGGTGAACAGATTCTTATTCCATCTGCATGTCTGAGTAAGTCTGGAAACAGAGCAAGTCTGCTGCAGTGCTGTTGCCAGATAGGTAAGTGAAAGGATGTACCCCTCCTTCCTCCTTGTAGAGCATGAATGATTAGAGATTTTGAAGAGGGTTGTTAATTTTAGCCACAAGAAGTAGAAGATTTTATCTCCTCTAATAAATTTAATTTTTAATAGTTTTTTATGGACTAAATTGAATTTTTAATGCCTAATTAATTTATCTAATTAGTATTTTGGAGGGCTAGGTAAATGAAATCAAGATTCAGAAAATCTTGTCATTTATTTGACCTTTCCATTAATCCATTTCCGTGGAGCATTGCCAGCTCCCCAAAAAATGAAATTATATTCTGTAAGAGAGGGAAGAATTTATATACAGTTAATGAGATGTTATACCAATGTGTTCCTGTTACTTTCTTCTCTCTTCAAGGTAAAGACTTGATGGTTCCTTGTTCTGATCTCAGACACCTTGATTCCTGGGCAAAATCTGAATAACTTTTAATCTTTTAATAACTTTTTAATAACTGTTTAATATTATACTTCTTGTCTTATGATCCTAGGGGTGACTTTTGTAAATTGATGTAGCTTGCTGTGACTTTTTTTTTTTTTTTTTTAAAGAGGCTGGAAAGAAGAGTTGTATTTCATTCCTCACTTAAGAAAAATTACTTCTTTTGGTATTTTTAAGAAGCAGTTCTGGAGTTCCAGCTGTAGCAGGCTGGAGAATCCGACACACTATTTTGAGGTTTTGTTTTGCACTGCTTAGCACAGGTAGTGAGGATAAGAATCCAATCTGCTGCTGACAAAGAGCCACTTCCTCCCAGAATAGCATTTCACTTCCTTCTCTTTCAAGGTCCCAAAAAAGCTTAGACATTGCAGAAGCTGTCAGTTACTTTCACAGACATGTTCTTGTTCACCACAACAAAAAATCTGCGGGAATATCAGAGGAGATTTTTTGATTATTTGATTATCTCACAGTTTTAAAATACAGGCTTTTCTTAAACAAATTTAGGAGTGATCTAAATGAAATTTGTGTATGTGTGTTTTATGTTGATCAATGAATTCACTCTTGAACCCAAAGCTTAATCTTTGCAGCCTGTATTCATCTTTACATATGCATGCATCTGAGTTGCGTAGTATTATCAGTAGTTATTTATTTATAAAAAACATTAGTATGGATATAGTCTGCCTACTTTACAAGAGAAGTCCTGTTTAATTCTATTTCAAGAGATGTGTACTCTTTATAAACACCTGGGCTTTAGATGTTAATCTCCAGTATACTGGTAGTTCTTGTTTTCTCCCATATCCTTTCTAAAAGCAAAATCCACAGTTGATTTACATTTATTCTTGTTTCCTCATTTTTGTCTTTCACTGCTGCATTAACATGCTTTTACTTTACTACAATACTTGCTCCTCCTCTTATTTCTCACTCTTCCATTTTACTCACTTATGATTGCTTGTTGTTTTCTATTCATCTGTTTCTGCAGCTTTTATTACTGTTACTTTTAAGTGTCCCTTACGGAAGTTCAATTTAATACAGATTTTCCTTTGAAGTTCTACCTTCTCTTTTTCAGTGATTTCTAACACCCTAATTATGTGGTTATTACTATACTATGCTCATTATGCAGTGAGGCCTGTTACTCTTGTCCCTATTTATTACTCCAGAATAATCACTATTGAGTGTGCCAAAGGGTATAAATAATACATACAGTATAAATCTGCAGATAGCTGGGAATTTTGGTTGCTGAAGGTTAGAAGAGAGATTATCTGACTAGTTCCATTCTGCCAATAATGTGAATATGTCTTATTCTATCAGTTGTTCCCAGTATCACTACTCAGAACACTGAGTTTTTCCCCTCACAGTTGTGTCCATTGAATGTTGTGTCAGTGATCATTTGGTGATAGCCAGCACTACACCAGAACTTTTATGAGTTTTGAATGATGTCTGTGGAAGCAACCACTGAACATATAACCACCATCAATGCAAAACTCTTCATGCAGATACTGTAGAAAGTAGATAGATGTTTCAGCTGTTATATAAAGGTGCATTTCCTAATTCCAGATTGCCATCAATTTTATTAAATTTGAAGTCTGTTTTCCAAACTCCCAAGTTTATGGATCTCAGTAAATTCATTATGCACTGTCACACTCAGGTTCTGATGTTCAGACTTCCAAAATGTATCTCTCATTATCTTATAGGTTCATCTTTCATTTAAAGACCCTCAGTGCTGAAGACTGGGAAATCTCTTTGACCACTTTTCTCCTCTCGGTTGCCTTAAAAAGTGTGCAGTTGACAGAAATGTACTACACCCCTCCTCCCCCCATCACTGTCGACATTAAATCCCTTTTAATATTTAACTCTCAGTGAGGCAATTAGAAGACTTCAGATCAAAAGCCTTTTCTAGCCTTTGATATTTCTCAATAGCTGAGACATTTGTTACATTTTCATGTTAATTAACAGATTGTGGTATGATAACATATAGTTATGCTAAGTTGTGCTTATGGGATAGTCTATAGTTTTCTTTAAGAAGACTGTGAAAAGACGCTAAGCTGGCCCTTAATGTGTGACACTTTTATTAGTGTTTAAGATAAGCAAATACAAAGATGTTTTCCCAAGATCAGCACCAAATTCCAAGCTGCTGGCACCCTAGAGCTTTTACCAAAGCAGGGAGATCTAGAAGATGATTTTTTTTTTTCTTTCAATGTGTTACTGCTCATATTTCAATGAAAAATATATTCAGAAGACCTGGTGGGGGGTTGTTTGATCCTGACAGTTCACCTGAATGTTTATATTTAGAGATTAAAGATTACTTCCCGTATTTTATCTGTAAGGAAACACTATAAATGAAAACTTTTCAGGGTGGAGGACAAGAGAGGGTACAAACCTTTTTAAATTTACTATCTTAGAAATTTGTTCCAACTTTCCTCCCACTAAAAAACTAATAATTTTGTGTTGCTCTATTTATGTGTAAAATATATTCAAAGTCTGTGTCCAGTATGACTAATAAGACACTAAATATAACCATAGTGCTGCAGTGAGGAGGAAGTAGTGCAGAATTTCAGACATTAGTCTTCATATTCTGGTTCTTTATGTACAACACTTTCAGGAAAACAAATGTTATTTGAATTCTTCTATGACAAATTGTATTATTCATGTAAGCAGGGTGCCTAAGAGACACAAAGTGCTGAAACTTGTTCCTGTGCACTTTCAACAAGGAAGTGAAGTTTACTGTGAAGGGAAACTCTTCACATGGCTCCTATTCCAGCACTGGCAATGGAGAAATTCCTGCTTATGTAGGTTTTATATCAAACTATAACACATAAGTCACTTCTAAACAATTCTGAGCATTTGTAGATATTGCAGAAATTCTGAGGGGATTATATTGTCAAATGTAATGCTGAATTAGACTATGACTACTTTTAGCCATAAGAATATTTTATGGAGGCAATTCTAGCTAGTGATGTATGAATAAGGATGTATGACTATAAATTTTTTTCCCCTCTACTCTATACCCATATGATGCGCTGTTCTGACATTTAAGTCCTGGTGTAAACCAGTTTGGAAATAAGAATTGATCCCTGAAACAGAATACATCTAAAGTGTATGTGTGAGACTGGAATTTAGTGCTAATTGCTATAGACAGACATGGACGCTGAAAACAGCCAGGTGAAATCAGACCATGGGTCTATGACTTAAAAAAAATGTACTCACCATATGCATAACAGCGTTTGGAATTCACAGTTCATTAATCTTTTCTGCCCCACATTTCTCTCAAGAGTATATAATAACCAAGATAGGTCTGACAAGTAAAAACTAGTGGGTGGGAGTTCTGAAGAAAATAGAATTAGAGGGTTTTCTGAGGGAAGAATTATATCTCACATAAATCAACTACAAAATTAAGTATTAACTGAACTGCAAAATGATGGTTTTGAAACATATTCAATGTTGATTGTAAGAGAATATGAAGGAGACATTTACATTTCACTTTCAGATTTCAAAGTCCATTTCTAAGGCAGTTTACAACAATATTATCCCAAAAAGGTGTGATGGATTTTATATTCTATTTTGCCTGGAATATTTTAATAAAATCATGGGATCATTTATGGTGGAAAAGACCTCCAAAAGCATTGGGTCCAATGGAAAACCAATTTTTAATTAAGTAATAAAAATTCAGTGGTGTTACTTCTACTTTCCTAATATGTAAACCCCAAGGGGGTACAGTTATTTGGGAGAAAACTCTTAGGGAAGTAGTATACTACATTGACATACGTAAGTATTTTTTCAGGGCTGGAGGACTAGAAGTAAACAATAAAGATCACAAGGAGGAAGTAAATGCAAAGTAACCTGCATGCAGTAAGTAAATCTGTGTACACTGGAGTGGAAGCTTTGAATACGAGTACATGAGAAAAGGAGAAGCTGCTGCTGAGGATAAAGTTGGTCACATGAGTTCAAAGTTTGTGGAAACTTTTGTGTGTGTGTCTGTGTAAGGGTCAGGTTTTAAGATCAGAGTTCTTGAAAGTTTGTCATTATAAACTTCCCTTCTGCACAGTATCACCGTGCCCTTGGAGCTGTTTTTCTAACTTCTAACAAGTAAGACTTTTTTTTTTCTTTTTAAAGGAAATAAATTTAGTGTGGAATGGTGTTATTATGTGTGTTTAAAAGAAGAATGTGGGAACAAGGGGAAAATGCTAAAGAAAGAAGGGGAAAAGTTAATGTAAAATATAGCCTGGTGATTTTATAATTTCATGTCAGAAACTTTAACACTGTCTTTGTTTTTTGCAGGCAATTGTAACTGTGTTATGTAGATCCAGATAAGTAATTTTGTATTTTCAGAATGAATGAGATCTGTTTTTTCCATAGATAATAAAACATGAACACATGACCTATGGTGCTGGATTGGTAACTTCCCCCTTGGATATCAGTGAAGGAAAGCTGTACTTTGTTTTAATTTTTAAGTTTGACGGGTAACAGCAGAAACCTTTCTCTTGGAACTGAGGTGGTGGTTCAGACAGCATGAACTGAAATAGAGAAGCATTTTCAAAAGTGACATGAGTGATTCTTCTTTTGTGACATTGCTTTTGTCACTATGCTATAGTCCCACATGAAAATTTATGACTACCTGGGGAGAGAATGTTGCCCCTCAGGCTTCATTTCTTTCAAATATTTTGAGAAATTAAAAGTATTTTTCTCACACTCAAGGTGCATGTTTTATTTGTGGACACCTTCAGAAAAGTGTCCAGAACACCTCTCAGAGAAAACTATCACAGTACCAAATCCTTCATGATAAAGAGTATTTGTAGATTGTGCTGCACTCAAATTTTAATCAGCTTTTAGTGGAATTATCAAAAATATTTTTTTTTTAATATATGGTAACAGCTATATGATTTAACCTATTGAGGAACTCATTCTTCTTATTATATGTACAAAACATGAAGATGGTGAGTTTTCTTAGGAATTACTTAGCTGTTTAATTAAAAATATATTTTTTTAATTTTTTTCTTTTGCAAGAATATGTCTAAAACATGTAATTTCATAAATGGTCAGAAATGCCACTCCTGGCAATTCTTGGTCCGAGTAACTACTGAGGATCATAAGGAGTCAGGCATGGTTTATATTCAGCTTTCTCCAATTTTGTGCAGAGGACAGTTTAGTTACACAGGAGAGCCCAAAGCATCAGGTCCAAATAAAATGAGGTCAGAGATAGCTCATCTGGGTTTTGCATGGCAGCAGTGTTTTGCAAAACAAACTAGTCCTCTCTTATTTTATTTTTTTTTAAATAATTTCTGAGTTATTTGCGCTATAATCAGAGATGAAACCATGTTCACTAGCAGCCCTACAAAGATGGAAACTTTACCATGCTCTGCCATCTGCACCAACTTTTTGCCTTGGAAAATCCCCCTTATTGTATGGTGCAGAATCTTAAAAATGAGATTCTTCAGGACCCCTGAAGTGAAACAGTGGTTACTGCTTTATGATTTCTAAAATAATAAGAATGATTCTAATGTAAAGCATGTCTTTATCCTCCCTCCAGGCAGATCCATGAGATACTCTTTTTAGCACTTTACCTTTGGTAGAGAATAAAATGGGAAAGTGGTTGAAATAAAAGCACCTTCATTATCCATTGTGAGTTTTTGAGAAGTGGGGAAATTACTATCTGTGTAATTATACCTTCAGACAAAATTTTCAACTCTGTTATGATCTTTCTCATAACACGACCCCATTCACATACTAACTTTCTGCTTCACATTTTGTTATTGCTTGTGCTCTCTTAACGGCCATGCCAACAAAATGTTAATGGGCAGAATTTATGCTAAGTATTAGTAGACTTACTAATATCAGAGTTCAAAGTCAACAACCTTAGAAAGCACCCCATAAAACATGAAAATTGGCAGAAATAGCACATGTACAATTTCATCCTGTTTCCAGAGCTTTTAATAAGGACTTTCTTGTAGATGTTCTCTTTCTCAACACCCACTCTGCTCACAGTAGTGTCCTTTCCTGTCTGTTAAGGTGGAGATGAGTCAGCTGGAATCAGGGTCATAGTTAGGGTTGGAAAGGATCTAAAAATCAT
Organism: Nestor notabilis; assembly: GCF_000696875.1. Lineage (NCBI taxonomy): Eukaryota > Metazoa > Chordata > Aves > Psittaciformes > Psittacidae > Nestor > Nestor notabilis. Next base: position 64,933 of record NW_009945197.1, on the reverse strand, counting down.
CTAGTTCTAATCCCCCTGCCATTGGCAGGGACACCTCCTAGATGATTTCACCGCCATTGTCTGGGAATAGGGTTTTGAGACAGTAGCCTGCCATGTTATGGGTGGATCCATTTCTTCCATTTAAGGCCAATTCACAAAACAGTTTCATTAAACTTACTCATCTTTTGTCAGGGACCAATCGGTATCTGCCTTGCCTCTATGTGAAGTTGTAGGTTTCAACAACTTCCATCTGTTGGTCTGGGCAGCTAAGTGGTGATGTTAAGTGTCATTTTTTTTAGTGGGTGTTTGAAACGAGGAGTCAGGAAATTCAGTTTCCCCTGACATCAGGCAGCAGCAGCAGGATGGGGTATTATAATTTGCCAACCTGGTCAGAAATATGTATGATTCAAATTTGTATTCCAGGAAAGTAGCAGCTGCCTCAGTGCAAGGTCACGGCAATGAATAATACTTTGGCACCACCTGCCTTCTAAGGCTGGGCTTTGCTTTTCTACTCACACATGTATTTGTATGCGCAATGTCTGTTGCTGCAGTACTTAATTACTGAGATTATATCTTTCTTTTCTGATTCGCCACCTGTCGTCACTGTAAGAAGAAGCATTGCAAACATCTCCCAGTCCTAACATCAGCTTTTCTTAACTAAATTCTCTCTACCCTGCAGAGCCTAATTCCTTTAAACAACCCTATTCCTTTAAAATTCAAATTTATTTTCTGACACCTCACTGTGACTGTAGCAACTCTTTTGGCTTCTGCATATATTTTTATATTACCTGACTTTCATTCTGTGTTATTGCCTTTTAGGACTGGATGCTAAGCTTCCAAAAAGAAACACATAACTTCTCTTTAACCTTGCTTCACAGTGTTTGTTATGTGTTTGGTCTCTTCATGCATTGGCAGTTGTTCTGGTAGGCTTTGGTCCTACTTAAAAAAAACAAAACAAAAACCTCTCTGTATTTGATCACTTTCCTTCCTGAGAGATCAAATGAAGTTGATTGAGATTCCAGGTAGAAGCAAGCTCCTTGAGTGCATCTTTCTGCCTCATACATTAAAACTTCCGCCAGTCTCCTCAGAATAAACTTTTCAGAGGTAATCTTCTTTCATTTGGAAACGGAGTCAAATGCTGAGATGGAGAAATAAATGTCAAGATATGGCTGTTTATATTTCACACAGACTGAAATGCATGCTTCAGTATCAAATATGTGCCCTTAAAAGACAATAGTTTGCCAGTTTCCTTACTGTTCTTTTCCTGGACATCCTGAGTGCTTCATTTTCCCATGCCAGTTCTCTAAGTAGTCTTAGCAAAGGCAATGAAACAGTAAAGGATTTTATAAAATAAAATAAATACCTTTATATTTCTATTCAGACTTCCATACTTGTCATTCTTCCTTCATAACAACTATGAGATGACCAGAACAGGAAGGAGTAAAGCAGAGTCACATGTAAATATCTCTAGCTTATCTTGGCAGAGCATAAATATCTGAAATTTGTCAAAGCTCATCTTTTTCTAAGCCCTTTCAGTATCTTTATCTTTTTATCTAGAGACATTTCTTGTTCACTTAGTTGCAAGTTCTGTCCGACAACATACAGGGCGGTGGTTTCTTTTGAGTGTTTTACTGTAAGAAGCAGTAATTACATTTTCCAGGCAATACCTAGTACTCTAGGCATGCAATTAAGCTTATCAATATTTCTTGCTCAGTAAGTTTAGTGAGATTTAAACAAAACCATTTTTAATATTTCCTTAATATTTGGTTTATATATTTATATACAATATAACTTGCTAACATGAACAATCTATACCAATAATTTTGAGATAGACATCTAAAGAACAGCGAATTTTTCAAAGCTTGTGTATATGAAGGGAGATATATGTGCATATTCTTATGTGCTTTTGGTACTAGACTGAACTAAAGCCTCTCATCATAACAGTTTGTTGTTCACGGTGATCGTGACACAAACTGTAAACTATGGCATAAGGGCAATGTTCTTTGGAGACTGAGCATTACTTTTTAAAGAGAATCTGCTACTTCATGCACTGATTGTCCATGTTTTGGATGATTTGGCAGTGTGCTTTCAAAATCGTTTGCCAACATACAAAAGGTCTAGCACATGAGACAATAAATTAAGTACTGACATATCTGATGTGCCTGCTGCCTTCAAAAACCTGCTTAGGTGTATTAAGAGAGTATAAGATTGGTATCTCAGCTGACAGAGAAAAAAAATCACTGATATTTTGCTTTAAGTAATAGAACTTGGCCTGAGAAATAGTGACTAAAGTGTTGTCATGCAGAAATGCATACTAGGTTTCTGCCAAATTCCCAGTCTCTTTGGTCTTTTAAGTAACCGACATCAATAGGTCTGTTTGTGTAAGCAATCTGTAATTTTCACAGGAAAATTAAACTTCACAAATGTGGGAAAATGCACGAAAACTATCCACTAGTACCTGAGGACCTCGTGTTGTGTGGTTGTTTGTGTTTTTATGCGTCTCTGTATAAATATGTCAAAGAAACTATCTTACATATTTATGAAAGCAGTGAACATGATCCTGTATGAACCAACACACTCCAATGTGTTTTCTATATTTCTTAATGTATTATTACTAGCAGAAGTGTCTGTAGTACCTGGCAATATTCATGTAAAAGGTCTTTGTAGTGCCTCATCTTCAGAGAAATTCATCATAAGAAAAGAAATTAATAATAACTGCCATAAAGCCCAGAAATCATTGCCAGATCCTCTGAGGGTGAAATTTAAAGTGGTCACATTTGGCACCAGGTGTTGTATTAAAGGATGTCATTTGTCTTGAATTGTAATTGGGGTCGTGATTAAAAAGATGCTAATTCCCTGCCTCAGCTATTATTCTTAGGTTCAGCCCTAGCCCCTTTCATCAAAGTCTGGCTCTATTACTCTCATGGGCAGTAGTTTGTTTACTGGGAGTTATTAGTAAGGTTCTAGTCACTGTCACAGCCTGTTAGCTCAAAATTACACTTACTCAGTGCTTCTGCATTAGGAGGGCTTGAAATAGACACATGTGGTTGATCCACCAGTCAATTCTGAAATTGTAAAAATAGCTTTATTAATATCTATTAATAGGCTGGCTCACTGTGCTCAGTAATAAAGGAATAAGACCTCTCTTCCCCCTCTACCCACAAAGGGCACTCAAATCCTGCACTCCTATTTTGCTGCTGACAGTGTAAGTCTGACAGCTTTCACCTCTTTGTTATGGAGTGGGGGGGATATGAATTCAGTTGAATCTTTGGAGTATTTCTTCAGACTTAGAAGTACCACTAGTCATCGCCTGGGAGAGAGGGTCATTCACAGTGGTTATGGGAGTCTGCTCCACCCTACAGCTTTCTTCTAACTCAAGTGGATTTTCTATGTATGGAGTATGTATTAATTTAGATTTAAAATTTTTATACAAATGCGTTCACTTGCTCTGAATATCTGACAGCTGATTTCTAAAGCATTTGCAGTATCTGATGGCTTTTATTAGTGTATTTCTTTAGAAATACACACCACTCCGCCCCCACCTTGTTCTGTCCTTGCATTTTACTTTTGTTCTTGATACCTGGTTTGTTTTTTTTTTTTGATCCTTTTTGAAGCTATGAGGGCAAAGGGTTGTGAGTTGCTGTGTCCTGAAGATGGCAAAATTCCTCTGAGTGAATGTTCAGAACTGTCAGTCTTCTAGTAAGAAGTTAAATCAGAGAGAGAGTTCTGCAGTTAAGGCCAAGCTCAGATTTATGTTTGATCTTTGCAAGGAATCTTCTCTCTTTAGGTCACAAGAAAAGACTGTGCCACAGAGAGCCAAGACAGAAGACAGCCAAGAAGCCTGAAATTTCTAGGCAAGGCTGCTCAAAGTCTAACATTTTACCCTACCACAGAAATAGAGAAAATGCTGCAGCATTTCCTTTTCTAGTCTTTTGACTCAACCTGGCATCATCCATCCCACAGTGCCAGATCCCTTAACATTGATCTCTTCTAACTAAATCAATTTAGATATGCACATGGAGCAGTTGAATCACATGTGAATCATTTAATATATGGAGGTTGTCCAACAATTCTAGTTAATTTCTAGTTAATTTCTAGTTAACTGGAAATAAGCAAACTGATTCCAGACCAATGTCAGCAGTTGAGCAGGTGTGCCTCACTCGATACTTAATGATAATAAATGTTCACAAGGTTCTAAATACTCTTTCAAAAAGTGTTTCCAAAAATTTGTAATCTTACACATTTCTTACGCCTCCTCATATGCTCACCTTATATGAATGGTTACTCACATGCACACTCTCACTGGAAGTGTCAGTTTCCATGTTTGCCTACCCTGCTGGAGGTGGGTTTGCTCCTGTCCTGTGCAGATCCCTATAATCTCCTAGTCTGTGCACTGGTGAGGTGACCAGCCTTGATTTCCTACATACATCCTGAGCTGTGGGTCCCTCTGCTACTGCACCTTGTATTGTCAGCCCATCAGCTGGGGCTATCCTGCACAGAATTTCATTTTGGATAACAGCACTGTCTGGGAATCTACTATTATTTGCTATACTGTATTTTCTGGGGTATCACTGTTGCTGTACATTTATATACTGATAGAAAGGGATATATATTCATGGACACATGGAATCCTACTGTAGATGTGTTGATTTGACTACGACATTTTTCTTAAGTGAGACAATGACTGTGGTGAGTTGACCTTGGCTACCTGTCAGATGCCCACTCAGCTGCTCTCACAACCCCTCTCCTCAGCAGGACTAGGAGGGAAATAAGATGAAAAGGCTTTTAGGTTGTGATGAAGACAGGGAAATGCTTTACCAATTAGTATCATGGAAACTTGGGAAAAATTAGTTTATTTAATTCATCGGTCTGGGATGAAAGTGAACATTATAGTGATTCATTCTGCTTTTTGTTCTCTCAGATCCAGATTTTGAAGAGACACTTTTTGAAGAGTCCCTGGGAAACTTTCTTCAAGCTCAATGGAAGAGAAAGGAACCAAATGGCAATTACAGCAGAAGCCTGGAATCCTGGGTCTAAAATAAAGGTACAGTTGGCCAATAACTAGCTTTATAAAAGCTGTGGTAAACCTGCTAGCACAACTTTCAAAATTGTGTTTTTGTAGTGCTTTTTTCAGCATTCAATATGCTTTTACTTTTCTAATACAATTCTTGTGTTCAGCTGAGCTTTTTGGTACTAACCTGATATTCGGTTTCACTTACGTTGATGGTATGGGAAGGAAAACTTATGGGTCATCATCTCCTTATTGTAGCTTGAAGTATGCCTACCTTTGTCTATTTGCATTCAGACATCTTGCTAGATGAGAAGTAAACCTGATGTAGGCTGGAAGGAAGGTGGAAAGAAATATGAAGTGACTCTGGTGAAGTGGACCATTGATATATTTAAGGGCAATTCATAGGTCTGGAAATACATTATGGAAACCAGGAAAAACCCACTGTGGAAAACAGTCAAAAGAAAGAAATTTAGGTTCTTCATAAGCAAATAAAGGGGATTTCTAGGATTAGTAAAGGACTGATGTTATAAATAGTGGATATTTTTTTCTGAGACTTCTCTTTCCAGAGAAATAGTGCTTTTTATCTGTTCACTGTTCTTCACTGCTTTCTACCACATCTTAGAAAAGTTGTGTTTAAGATTTCCAGTAAGTGGGAATGATCCTTGGAGGTAAATCATGAAAAAAAAATAATCAACAGTCATGGATTTGTCTGTAATATCTAGATATAGGCCTCAAAACCACACTTAAATTCATGGCTTCTCTTAGATTATAGTGCTCTGAAAATTATTATTTTTTTTTCTTTTTAAAGGCAGGGTACACTTATGAAACTCACACTCAAGATTAGGTTGTGAAGAACCTGGGGCTTGTAGTTGTAATCCATCTATCCTGTCTTTTTTATTCTGATATGAAGTTTGGATTCTTTTTACTTGGCATTTAAGTATGTAGCTTTGTAGTGTTTCTACTATATTGTTTACACTACTGTAAACACTGCTAGTAGTTTCTACTGTAGTGTTTAGAAGGTGAAATTCACTTACAGAACTTTCATAAATATCATCTTATTGTTTGCATTGCAGGTCTTTACCTCATTTATCAGGTTCTCTGTTTAACACAATAATATAGTAAGTATATGCTTGCAAAAGTATTGTAGAGCTTGTCTGAAATTATTTTTCTCATCACATCAGTATTTCAAGTTTATAAAGGAAAAGTCTTCATTAAAAATTAAGATTCTGAAAAAATTAACCAAAGCAATTTTTCCTACACTGTTTTACCATCGCTGGCTTCAAAATGAAGTGTTTCAGTGGTTTTGAAACAACCATTTCCATTATATAAAAGTTGGTCCTGACAGAGCTGCATTTAACTTGTCTTCTTACTCCCTTTCTCCTTAATGTATTTCTGTCAAGAAAAAACATCTTTTCATTCAGCCTTTCGAGCAATTTATTTTCAGCTTTCAGTAATTATTGGTCTCTTTGAAATGCATTGCAATAATACTACAAATCCTGATGTGGAAATATCTCAAAAGTCTGCAAGAATTCCTTTCAGGAGGCTAATTTATTTCACTGTTAATATATGCTTTTGCAAGGCAGAGCAACTTATTATGTTAAAGACTTCTGAGAACAAGTTGAATAACTCCAGAGTTTATGTCCTTTTTAAAAGAAAAACAAGTTTATTGCATTTGACTTATAAAATGAAGCGGAGTTCCTGTATTGCAATAATATACAAGAAAAACTGCTTTCTTTATGTTTTCAAACATAAAATTGTAGAACATTGTCTAGTGTTAGCTGTCTACTAGTTTTTATAGAGACTACCATTCTTTTCAAGAACATACGAATACAAAATAATTTTAAGATTATTAAGCTCAGTGTGATGACTGCAGGGAAGGAGCTAACTAAGTTTCTGAATTAGCAGTGCTTGTTTTGCTTTCTACCTTTTCTGCTTTCTGTCTTGCATTCTTCTTTCTCTCTTATTTTGTTCTTTAATCGGTATAGATAGTTAGAAATTTCACAAATAGGAGTTTCAACAGCTGCCAGAACAAGTACATTCTCTAGTTTACCCCTGTCAAGTACCACTGCTGAATTGTTTGAATTCATGTGTTGCTGTCAACACAGCTGTCCATTACCCCTGTGTTTCCTTGCGTTGGTTTATATCAGTATCAATACTAGTTTGCAAATACTTCAGGATATGTAACGCATCTTTTAAACTGTTATGTGGACTATTTAACAAAACTGAACTACACTGCAGTGCTGTAGAACAAATAATACCAGATTTCATTTGACTGTCAGCTCAGAGCAGCCCAGCTACAGAAGTGGTAGAGAAATGAATTTCAAGACATTGGCTCGAGCTAAACCAGATTTAGAGTTATCCATACACCGACTGGATATTCTCCATTCTTGCAGACTGTGCATTGTTCCATTACCAGAGGTTTCTGTACAAATTACTAATTATGAAATTTGATACTTATGTTAATACAAAAGAACATTATCCATCTAGCTGAACTTCTTTTCTCTTAGTTATAGAAGTATTCATTCTTACCATGGCAATTTTAAATACTTTCCCTTATGGCTAAAATAAACTGGTCCCCTAAATAATCTAGTTTATACAATAGCAAGATAAATTTAATAGGAACTAACTCATCTTCTCCACATCTAAATTCCTAGGTCAAATTTTTCTCATACGAAAGCTTAGAAGTTCAGCTTTTGTATTATTTTCTTTGAATGTTACTTAGAATTTTCTTGCATATTTCCTTCCTTGTACCTCAGTGAAAGTCTAATGTCCGTGAATTTTAATTGTCTTCTATAATTTGCTGGTGTGGAGCAGAAACTCCTCTATGACGGCCTCTTCAATTCCAAAACTGGTACTGTGTTCATGAGAGCAAATGGGCTGGACAACTTTCCTGCTAAATGTCATTTACAGGATGTTGAGGCTTTAGCTTAATTTTTAGTGAATAAATTATATGCCTGTATCTCCCTCTTGTGGCATGAAAATATTTTGACCTGAAGTTGTCAGTCACAAGAGAACCATTGGAAAATGGTACAGACTTCCCTGGTTGCTGTTAATTTTCTTATGCTCAGCTTATGTGATATTATAATTGAACTGTTAAGGATTCTCCTAGAGGTTCACTGAAAGCTTCAAGGTCAAATTCTGTCTAGAATTAAACTCCCTGGGTTTGTACTGTAGTGTTCCTCAAAAAGAAATTTAGTATTAACAAGGGTAACTTTGAACTTAGTGTTTTCTTGAACTGTGATAATTCCCAGTAAGGTCCAATTACTCTGAAGACTTCAATTTTCTGAGAGAAAGAGGAGTTTATGAGCTCTATGTCATTCTTGACAAACCCTTCCATCCTGATTCTGGATCAGGGTGATTTGTATGCAGCTTGCTTTAATACCCCTGGAACATTCCTTCCAGGAACGTTTCCAAGGTTGTTGTATCATATACCAAGTCAGGAGTCTCTACTCTGCATCTGCAGCAGAGATATGCTAAAGGTTCAAAAAATTGATTGATCTCATATAGCTAAGAAAAAAACCATCAAAATCTGGTTTCATTTAGTTCCTAAACATTTTGTTTTGTTTTAACTTTAGTTTCTGGTTTTGAAGTCCTGAAGACTCAATGGTCTTCCGACTCATCAACACCTATCGGTTTTTGCCTGATTCTCTATCAGTTTTTACACAATGAGTTTTACGCACGAAGTGCTTGTCTATGCAAGTGGAGGAGTACAATTTTTCTTAGGGATGGCAGACATTATCTCAGAGATTAAGGAGCCTTCAGGAAAACTGAGGACCCTATCTCAGGGTATAGTGGTATACAGTGGAAACTTCTAGCAAAGATCCAAAGATGTAAAAAGCTATCTAAGCAAGTAATCTCTAGTTATTCTTGTTATTAAAGCCCATGTTATACAGAATGCTAAATATTTTCAATCATTGTTTTGCAAAAATGACTGATAAGGGGGGATAAATCCTATCAGAAGTCTGGTAGACCACATTCTTGAACATAATTACCTAAACGCACTTGTTCCCCAGTCAAACAGGACTGACAGCTATCAAGTCAGTATCACATTTCTTAAAAGGCTGGGGATGAACACAAAGCACAGCAAAGGTAAAAAGCAGTATAGATGTCTCTGTTCAAAGTGGTCTCTAAGTATAACTTGCTTTTGGAAAAACAAACCAGGTCTTAATAAATCACTGCTATGTGGCTGGATATAAAGACTGCCAAAGGTAGTAAAATGTTTGTAAATGCCAAGTACATTGAAGCTGTTGTTCAACAGCAGGAAGTGAAGGCACAGACCTGTTCTTTAAACATGAGGCTGACCAGCATGCAGAATTCAGCAGCAACAAATTCTTAGACCCCTGAATAACATCTGTGCTTGCAGGTCAGCAATTAGGTCAGAATAACAACACATCCAGAGTGGCCATTGCAGTCACAATTTTAGCCTCCCATTTCAAAATAGCAAAGGAAGTCTTTGAGATGCTGTTTTGTTCCAGACTTTGGAAACAACACAACAAACAAGGGAAAATACCCTTTGACTTTGAGCTAGAGAGTTTTCTATTTCTGTTTCTCTAGCTGTAGTCCTAAGGACTTACCTGGTCTCTTATAGCCTGAGAAAAGATGTGTCCTTATATTCTATAACCTGACTGAGAAGTGATGCTCTTGTAAACTTTTTAGGCTTTGTGTGGGATTTTTTAATGCCATGAGATAAGCAGCATCTCCTGAAAAAATGAGAGATAGACTTCAAAACACTCTGTCTTACTACAACAGAAACAAGAGTCTGAAGTTTCTGTGTCCCACATGAATGCCTTAATCATACAGCTATAAATTAGATAAATGTCATCTTCTCTGGTGGATAATTATCATAAGTAGAATAGATTTTAACAGAAGAAGCTGCTAATCAGCAAGTACAGTCTGGCAGTAAAGGGTATTTCAGAAATCTAAGCATCACTTGCTCTAAATGAGATAAAGTGCAGATTTGAAAACAAGAGTAATGCCTCCAAGAAAAAATGTCTTAATTGCAGTCAGACATAAAGTATTTGCACTCCTGTCAGAAAAAAAAAAAAGGGGAACCCCCCCCCACCCCAAGTTACCAGCATTCTGTAAAATCTGACATAATTCATCTGAGAACTGGATTTTCCAAGACTGGGCACTACAGGGGAGAAAAACAGGGTGATATCTAACTTAACATGAGACCATGGACTAGGTGTGAGTTATGCTTTGAGCAGTTTAGGTGTTTTAGGATCAGAACTCTCATTTTAAGAGTATTACTGTTATCTCGGTTTTCTAAGCCTGAAAACTCAGCAGATATTATAAGCATTCTTATGATGAATTATTTCTGTTTTATTCCCATCTATAAAATAAGTGAGAAAACCAATTTTGGTTATAAGACAACAAAATCTAAATTGAAGTAAGCTGTTTTAATACGTTTTGTGTGGAAAACTTTTTGATATTATCAGTTTGTCACAATTCACAGCTTGGTAAAAGACTAGTTCCTTTTATTTTGTTCCCGTTAAGTTCCACTTTCTGGTTCTTGTATGCAAAACGGATGTTTGAAATGTTATTTGAAATGCAGTAAAAGATGCCTAAAAGGAAAGCCAGTCAGGAAGTGGTCTTATGCTAGTTCTTGGAGAAGGGCGGTATGCTAGATGGGAGTTACCAGAGAGAAAAATTATATAGCATCTATATAAGTCAGTCTAGATGTTGAACTGTGCCTCATTTTTGTTCGTCAACACATTTCTTCCTCATCTGTTCTGGCAACACTTCAACTCTGATCTAGATGTTTTATAGGTATGTCCTCTGTTCTTGCTCTATATTTCCATAAGGCAGTGTATTTTTTGCTAGTAAAATTACACTGCATGTGATCCCATCTGTGTAAAGGCCATATATTTGGTTATGAAAATCAATAAAACTGCTAAAGATAAGGTAGAAAAAAAAAGATATGTCTGAAACAATAATATAGCAGGTCTACTGACATTATATGCTTAGGAAGTTTATTCAACCATCAGTTGAATATTGTCTAATTTTATCCTACAGAAATTATTACCAGCATATATGCAAGACAAAATCTCAGTCAGAATCTAAGGTTAGCATTTAGAAAAGCCATGTTTGAACTTCTAGATGGAATATAATGGTCTAGATGGAATAATTGGTGTGCAAGAAGGAATAACACCGTTAAGGTGTCCCATTTTCTTCTGTTGCTTTGAGAACTACAGGGGCTGCTACTGTGACCGTAAAGCTAAATCAGTGCAAAATTGGTACCTACCTCCACTGGGTGGCAGCCCAAGCTCTTCTTAAAACCGAAAGCTTTCTCTTTATATGAAACGCCCACCAGCATCACCCTCACATTTCAGCGCTTCGTAAAACTCATGAGACTTTACATCTGGTGAGTCAGGTATTAGCTCCTTCATCCTCTGGGGCTCTCTGATTGCCCATAGCAAGATGGTCTCTCTTTTGTTAATGGCAGTTCAAAATGCAGTTTCCATATTGTGTTTTAATTAGATTGTGATTAGATCAAGCAAACTGTTTCTTAAAATGAGGATTCCTGAAATTAATACCTTCACCATGAACACGCTCTACTCACAGAATTCATTGGAGACATTTAAAGGGTTTAAGTAGCCTATCCGGAAATTAAGGGGAAAACTATGTACTGTGTGTCACGCATAGCCTTGTACTTTAAAGCATGCTAAAGCAGCACTGAAGAAAGTGGACTTTTACAGCAATGAGAGATAGCACTTTTGATCTTTTCTTCTAAGAGGCTTCTGCCTGTGCCTGCAGCCATTACTGTTGTCAGTTCAGCTGTAGTCTTTCTAAGTCTCAAAAACAAGAATCAATGTCCCATTCAGGCAGGGGAGGGACCTGTGTGCCTCTCCTGCTCTTCCTTGTGTGACACTGGTGAGAGACATACAGCTAGAATTCCTTCCTTCCAGCTAGCAAGAATCAAAGGTCAGAACTGCTTCAGGTGGCAAGGATCCCATAGTCTTTTCAGGATGGTAAAGAGAAATTGCAGTGTCCTGGCCATACTGCATAGAAGTAAATTTCCTTTAGGTACCTGAGGTCTTTCTGGACTTTTTGTTGTACACAGTTTAGTTTTCTTTTATTTACAGTATTTCTAATGGATTTTACAAAGAATTGCTTGACTTTTACAGCATATATCATGTTTTAGTGACTGTTTCACCACAACTGAGCATGATACAAGAAAGAAAATTCAATAGAAGTTTGTTAATTTAAGATATGTAACTTTGGGTTATTTCAGGCCTTTTCATAGATGCCTTTAGGACAGCTCGCACTGTTTGCCTCCAGAGGATAAATAAGGTAACAGATCTGTTTTTTCCTATTGACAGGCCTAGTAAACTGTGTATCACTGAAATAAGCTACTAGGTTTGGAGTTTGCCCTGCTTTGATCTCAGAACTGTAAATCAGTGTGCTAGCAGCTTCAGAGCTGTGTCATGCAGAAAGAGGCATTGAACACCACTGTTCTCAAAGTCTTTTCCATCTCATAGACCCAAATTCAACACCTGAGAGATTTAAAAAATCAAACCCAGGCAAGAAATACCTGGTAAGGAAAAGGATAATCTCAGAAGGAACCTATCTATCTGCACTTTAATCTAGAGCATTTGTACTAAAGTTAGTGTCTCAGTTTGAGAACCTAACAATTCTAGAAAAGTTTTCTGTAGAGTTAATCTGGAGATTCCCGCTGAAGCTGGTGTTTCATATCGGAAACATAAATGAAAATAAAAGTTATCTTTAGTTCACAGGATAAAATTTCAGTTCTGAAAAAGAGGTGTTTCTCATAGAACTGTTCTCAGGAGGTTTTTTGTTGTTGCAGCTAAGCTGCAGTGACAACATCCTTTTGCACTAGTTTTTTGCTTTTAACAGATGGGAAGTATTAAAGGCTTCTGCATCACTTTCATGATGTAGGCTGCCTCAGAGTCCAATGGCCTGGATAGTGTAAACTGATGTAGCTGTTTGTAGCCCGCCAGGAAAGGTAGAGCTCTTCACACTCCCTCCTTAACTGCCCAGGAGATTTCTTATACCCAAAGAGAGATATGTCATTCCTAATTTTAAGGAGTGGTGCCATGAGCTGTGTTAAAACACAGCCAGAGCAAACTACAAACCACTATCTAGCAGCAGAGACCACCATGGCCATACCATCAGCGGTAACTACACTGGTTCCTTAATATGAATGCAGAACCTTCTTTGGCAGCTTTTGGTTAGCTTTGCACAAGTTATCTGGGGGTTTGTGATCACATCTGTGATGGTGATTGCTGACAGCATTTGAAGGAACTAGGTCCAAACAATAGAAGGATTGTGGAGGAGTTTTCCTAAGAGTGAAACCTAGACTGTAATAGAAAGGAGAGTGAACGCAGACCTCAGCTTTATCTCTTGATATTTCAAGCACACTTGACATGTTTTCCATGTAGACAAGTCTCTTAATACCTGCAATGAAATAATTCAGCACACCAAGGGGAAGAATAACCTTTCAATGCCTGTTGCTTTGTAACATGATGTGCCGTCAGAGTCTTCATGGAAACCAGCTGTACAACGTGGTCTCTGCCTGCATGTGAGTGGGTCTCTGTCCCTCACCTACCTCACGAAAGAAGGCTGTCAGAGTTAATATTTGTGAAGTGCTTCACAATTACTACCTGACAGATGCCTAAATATGGAGCATGGTTAGTATAACAGCGTAACTGAAAGGACCTGAACAGAACCATTTTTGCTTTAAAAATCTCTTCTGTCCCCCAGTGCTCTCTGTTTTAATGTTCCTATTTAGTCATCATCTCCTACCTTTTGTTTCTTTTCATTGGCCCTTCTGGACAATTGTTTTTTGGGAAAGCCTTTTTATATATCTCTCTTTCCC
>NW_009945197.1:36632-51073 GCF_000696875.1 Nestor notabilis | reverse complement strand
AGCCCAGCCACTCCCTCCCTCAGCTAAGTACTATCTTGGCAGGCAACTGGGGAGGAGGAGTCTTCTTTAAAAGGCTTTGAAATTGTGTTGATAAAAAATATATAAATAAAGCAACAAACCTTTTAATAGGGCTTTGAACAATCATCCTTTCATTCCCTTATGTCCTATTGTGCTTCTGGCTTTTTTATTATTTAGTGTGCATCCAAAAAAAAACCCAAATGTTTTATGTCAAGCCATTAAGAGTTTATTTGGGTTGAAAATAAATAAATAAATGTGATGCTAGCAGTTGGGACTACGAGCACATGCACAGTTGCCTGGCAGAGGCAACCTATAGGAGGCACATCAGAAGGCCAGAATATGCTTTAGCGAAAGACCAGAACAAAAGCATCAGCAGCATTTGTTTCTGGTTAAGTACTTTTGCACAAGCCTGACTACTGAAGTGGTTTACCTAGCTTTTATCTGTTTCAAATTCACCTTACTCCCCCAGCCCCTCTCTATAGCACCACTCCAAACTGTAACTCATGGTAATTACATGGAAAAGGAGGAAACATGGGGTTTTTTTAATCTTCTTTTCTTTTATTTTTTTTAAACCACCTGATGGGATCATTTGGCTGGTTCATATCCAGTGTTGCTCCTGATTAGACGCCTAACCAATTAAGGTTTTTTGCATGGTCCGCCTAGATTTTTTGTGCATTTAGATTTGTTTTTTAAGTCCTGGGCATATTTTGTGAATAGCCAGAAAAAGCATTTTGCTGCTTTTTTTCTGTCTGCCCCTTTCCACTTTTGTTTGCCAACTTTGCCTGTCATCCCCTGAGAATTCTTCAGCAGGCTGGTGACTGCAGCTAGCGCTCCTCAGTGTGCATAATTAGTATCAATTTTACTTCCTCTCATTTCCCTGGTGAAGCTGTTGGGAAGAGAGAGTAGTCTTTGCCATTAAAGGCATTATTAGGTTCTCATTTTAGCTTCCATGTGACCTACACTGGGCATATCAACATCAAAACTTAAACTTTATATTATTCTTTCTCCATGAGACTGAAGTATATGGTAATTTTTGAAAAGCACACATATAGACTGCTGTTGGTATTGTTAAAGAATTAATAGATTACAAGAGGTAGATAAGGGGAACTTCTGAGAATCTGAGCTTGACTTTGCCATCTCAGTTTTGAGACTCATAAATGAAACAATACTAATGGAGCCACTGACAGTCCAGATCTCAGAAAACAAGGGGAGAGTTGTCCATCCCCAATCAGGCTCCAAAGGAAGGACGGTGTCTAATGGGTGCCCTTCAATGAGTGCCATTTTATGTGTGAGACATGGAATGCCAGGTTGCAGATGACAGAAAGAGCTTCTAACACATGTAATCTCAGGTTCATCAAAGACACTGGAGAGAAATATACCCACAGCACAGAAAAAGTGAAAATGAAACTATAACACTCTGTTCTCTACAACACAGTGACATTTCACTTTTTAGTCTTTTGCAACAGTATTGCCTATTTTGACAACAACAAAGGGTTGTCTCTCATAATAGTATGAGAAAAGTTTATGATCTGAACTCAGTTTTAAATGCTGGACTCCTTTAACTCACATAGTTTGGTAGATTTCCCTATAAAAGCAAGGTCTGCCTTTCAAAATCTAGTTACAATATCAGTAATAGAGAAGAAAAACAACTTTGATTTTCTCTGTCTCAGTACGCTCTACTCTTGCATACAGCCTTCTTCATGCTTGTTCTCAAACCCAGATACTAGAGCTCAGAAAGGGTTTAAGAGGAAGACCTAAGGTCTTTCCAGCCTATAAAACAGGGATTATAAACTTTCTGACTTCATAGTGGTACTGTGAAAATAATCAGCCTACTGTACACTGCAGTATTTTACTAGGTGATTATGTGTTCTTGAGATTCAGATAATCAAGTGGAACAGTGAGGTTACTGGGAAAAAATATATGTATACTGTTTTCTAACACAGTACTGATTTTAATGAGATGAGAAGAGCTTATAATGTAAACTTGGAATAAAAATAAAATACATACACAAAGAGCAGTGAAACTTTTCCTATTGGGTCCAGTGTTTTTTAAAGCCTACATTAAAAAGCAGTAGCAACTGTTTTTGACAGGACACAACTGCAGACTCTGACTGAAGACTGGGTATTTGTTGTGTACTAAGAAACAGTTGCTTTTGTTTAAAAATCCTGAGAGTTACTTAGGCAATGAAATTTGCCAGTTCATTCATCATTCATATTTTAAAGGCATTGTTTTCAAGTATTGATAAAAGAGATACAACAAGGTATTTAAAGGCTTTGTGTATTTTTAGGAAAAAAATACATTTAGTTAATTATTACATTCATTTAGTTCCAACCCCCCTGCCATGAGCAGGGGCACCTCACACTAGACCATGTAACCCAAGGGTCTGTCCAGCCTGGCCTTGAACACTGCCAGGAATGGAGCATTTACCACTTCTTTGGGCAACCTGTTCTGGTGCCTCACCACCCTCCCAGTAAAGAGCTTCTTCCTTATATCTAACCTGAACTTCCCTTGTTTAAGTTTAAACCCATTACCCCTTGTCCTATCACTACAGTTCCTGTCATACCTGGAATGATCCTTATTCCTGGAACAAAGATTTGGAAGAACCTTTATCACAAATCTGTGAAAGCTTATAAAAGTATTTCACTTGGGATGAGATCACAAAACAAATTCACACTGCAGAGTCAGACTACACAAAAGGAAAAGCAGTCCAGTGTTTATTTTACAACATAATGGCACCATGTCTCGTGTTGCCTTCCTACAAACATACATGGCAGGTGTTTTGTAACACCTGTCTTTTAGACCTTTGAAAGCACAAGAAAAAATATTTAGCTAGGGAGTTGTAAAAAAATTAAAATAAAAAAAAAAAAAAAAAAAAAAAGAAAAGAGCAAGGCCAGGAAGGGCTGCCGAAAGAAGGAAGGGTGATTTGGATCAGGTGCCAGAAAGAGGATTCCAGTGCTGGTCTGAGAGTTAAAGGATGAAATTACAAAGCAATCAATAACAATTTTCCTCTTTCCACATCTGGAAATAGTTGTTGTCTGTGATTTATTTTAAATATAAAGAAAAACACTGGAGTGGCTTGATGTGAGTGGAGGCCAGTGGCCAGTACTGGAAGCACTGGGTCTATATACTACTTCACTTCCTATAGGGAGCTGAAAAAGGCATTTCTGCTTTGCCAAAGAGTGGCTTTGAGATTAAAAGTTTTCAAAGAATAGGTGGGTTTAAAATAATAAGAATGGGCAGAGAGGATTTATGATTTTAGGAATACTTGAAATTAATGAACTGAAATGCAAAATCCAAAGTTTCTCTGATGTTTACAGCACCCCCAAATCACTTTAAGAATTCAGTTGTATAATCAGGCAGAAGTAATAAAGTTGGGCCAGAATGGGAATACTGAAAACTTGAAACTTGGGAATGTTTTTTATAATTGAGGTCTATCTCTTTAATGAACCAAAGAAAAAGACTTGTCACAGGTGGTTTGAATTTTGATGGATGTGAAGTAAGTTAAAGTCACTGAGTTTCTTTGACTTTTTCTGTGATGGGTCTGGCAGACTCTGAACTAGCTTCTGCTGTTTAACCTGGCTCCAGGGTTCCAAATCTAGATACTATGCTAATTCCAGATATTCCCTTCAGATCCCTTCTGGAAGAAAATAAAAGTTATAGTGAGGAAAAATACCATGCAAGGACTATATAGCAAATGCACTCAGTAGACTAGAGTGAAGTTATGCTTAGAGATGATAAAGCAAAAATAGCTTAAAGTTAAGACAGAGGAAAAGTAACACCCGCCTTCTCCTCCTCCTTCTCCTCTGCTCACACATACAACTTGTTTACAAAAGTGCCTTGTAGTGACTGCTGGTGGTGTCACTCCGTCCCATGCCCCAGAGCTATCACCGGGCCTCATGGGAGATGTGACTACAGCATCGGACATGGGACTGTTTGTTCACTCACTTTCTGTGAAGAGAGTTTTGAACTGTGTTTTGAATAGACAGCATTTTCTTTGTGTGGTTGGTAAATAACACAGAGCAAAGTTAGTCAGCAAGTTGCATAGCTTCTGCATTCTGATTCTTTGGAGCCCTTTTGTACCAAGCTTGACAGGATGTTTTTAACAGAATGTGATCTCACTGGGATACCAGAGGTAAGGAAAAAAGTTATTTGGGCTGTTGTAGAATATTATGCACAGAGCTGAGCAAAAGTATTGCTTTAAAATGCCTCTAGGAAAGAAAACGGTTTCACCGTGATCTAGTCAACACTTTGTTCAGTGAAAATCTATGTCTTTCACTCCTTTGTAAGTCATAGGAAGTCTTCATAAGATTTTTCTATTTCTCACTTACGGAAAAAGACACTGATTTGCAAATCTCGGAAAGATTATGTACTTGCTCTAATGTGTCAAGCAAAGGCCCAGTTCTAGTGAAATAACAACAAAATGCTTTCTTTCTGACACAGAACAGAATAAGCAGATCAGATCCAGTTGTTCATCGAAGTCCTAGAAGCATCAGTGCAAGAACTGGAGCTGTGGCAAACCCAGCAAGACCAGGTGACAGATACCTTCTGGACACCCGCGCTCCGTCAGGAGGTAAAGGTAAGAAGGAAAAGAAAACAAACCGGTGTCAGGGTGTTTTCTGGGTAAGGTCATGTGCGGAGTTTCATAGCAGACATTAAAGCTGAGGCTGCTGCTTGTGGTTCTGCTTGGAGGTAGAGCAAGGGGGGCTGTGGTAACCGGGGGTGCCGGGTTAGGCGGGCGCCCCCTCTCCCTCTGCTGGCCAGCGCTGGGGAAGCTCCTGCGCGGCCGGGAGGAAACCCTTGCTTGCTAGCGGCTCCCCAGGGTTTCTTCAGTGTCTTGCTCGTGGTTTTAAGCACTGGCAGCCTTAAGATGTAGTGCTGCAAGGTTCAGTGGTGGTAAAAGGGGGAGAAATCCGAGCCTTCAAGAAGTCGGAGAAGATGCTTAAAATAGTAATAAAAAAAGATGTCTTTCACATATATATTATACAATATAAAAATACTGTAGATTTGTGCTGAATAGCAGAGTGATTTGTTTAGATTCAGGATCTAAAGAGATTTTTATGAAACGTGAAAGAAAAAATACATTATTACACAAAAATAGCTTCGTGAATAATAAGCATCTTGCTGTTCTGAAATTGAATTAACAATATCTGATCTGCTTTACCATGCATATCAATAGAAGAACAAAGCTTCGTTGTTTTTGTGGTCAACAGTCATTATTTTTTTCCAGCCAGTACAGGTGACTTACAAAAAAACCCTAATGATTTATTTGGAGTCACAGATAAAGCAGTCAGAGGAAATGAGGTTCTCACGATATGTTAAACTGTTATTCATACCTAAAGACTTGCATAACAAAGAAATCTAAAGATAGGCTTTTAAAATTGGAAAGTTTTGAGTGTTGCTGACAATGAAAGTGTTCTTTGGTAAATGAGGATGGAAAAGTTTGCTCATTTACTTATGACTAACTGGAGTTGCTTTTTACTGTAAGGCACATAAACAACTACAGATGTGTTTTTTCTGGTGATCATCAGTTAGGAGTTGGATGAACTTCATTTAGTAGAGTAAAAAATGCTGTGAGCAACTCACTGCTCCCATCACCAGTAAGACAGGGTGATGACTTTGGTTTGACAAAGAATTTACAGTGATACTTTTATAATACCAAACTTGCTACTGTACTTTGATCCACTGGCCTGTGGTAGATAACCTGCAACCTCTGCCTTAATTAAAGCAGGTATTTTTCTGAAGAAGCTTTTAGAGACAAGCCTGTTCTCTGAAGCAGAAGTCTGTCAAAAGGGGGTGACTGATGATGAATTCGTGTTTGAAACTTTGGTATTTGTGTTGCAGTGATACTTCTGGTACTCGTCACGGGTCAGATGCTGAGTACTGTACAAAACCAGACTTTATATACCAAATAGCTAATGATGCAGACATGAGACAGCAGTTGAATAAATCAAGTGCAATGAATTACTCAGTCATAAAAATACACCCAAGATGTTAAGACACAGTTTTCTGATTTTTATCTTTCTACAGTTGTATGTGTACTGTTAGGGCTTTTTAAACTGATTATTTTTCAGCGTCTCACCCACTACAGGTAAACTGCCATGAATAGCTAGAAGCTTGATCGCTTTTTGACCTTCAGTCAGGCAGATGTTAGCAGGGTAGGATACAGTTTACTTTATCCCTGAATTTGAACAAGAGAGTGCAAAAGTTAAATAAAAGGCTGTTTAATATTCATGAAAGTTGTGATGGAGAAACCAGTAGAGGTCAGCACAGAGTGCTGAAATGGAAGCGGAGTGCCAAGGCTTTGTGTCTTTATGCTCTGTACTTTTGATCTTTAACTTTTCCTTTAAAATGTGGTGAAGGCTTACAGTGGCTTATTACAGTCAATATTCGTGTCCTTTACGAAAAATAGATTAAAAATACTTGGGATAATATGATAATGGCAGACCACTTAGAGCAATTTGCGCAACATCATGCATTTTGTAGCATGTTATAGCTTGCAGAGAGGTGCTGGAAACCTTATTTTGTGGAGACATTATTAAAACCAATGTGTAATACGTATTACATATATTGCAATGACAAGTGCATCTAGTTGATGGTTATATAGCAAAAAATTAGGAGAAAAAGGAAAATTTCTAGGTAATAAATTTTCAGATACTTGAAGTTAAAGTAACAAAAGAATTTTTCTCATTTTAGGTAACGGATCTGGATAATTATCATTAAGTGTTGTTTTATAAGTCTTCTTTGTGTATATACACATATAGACAGGGAGAAAGAGGAGGAGATGCAGTCAGACTCTGTGTATAAAGTTGAATAATCTTTTGTTTCACTTTTTAAAGCCATGGTTTGCTCATAGTTTCCTTTTGTGATTTAAAGCAATGAAAAGAATCACCATGTAACAGTCTGTGCATGAAAAGATCCTTCAACATACATCAGCTGCAAAAGCTCACTTCTCAAAAGCTTCTGTTCAAGCTGCTTTTGTAGATCTATAAAGAACGATCTTCCTGTCCCCAGTTTGTTTCCTTGCACTCTAACTAAGAACTTTGAAAACTACCTTGCTATTAAATTGTAGTTGTCGAATGTTAAAGAATTACAAAAATTATCACCATATAAAGGTGGCATGTTCTATTTTGATTCCAATACCAACTTAATATCTGCTGTCTATGAGTTTAAGGAGAAATTTCTCCATACCTTCAGAAAGAAGAGAACTACATAAATAGTGAATATTTTCTTAAAATCCTCTTCACTTGTTCTGCTTACTTTTCATTAGCTTCTTTAAATTGATTATAGGGGCACTGAAAAGTACCCAGCATCTCTGAAAACCATACTTTCTTTTTATTTGCTTTACATTCACTTAAAAGTGATAAGAACTAGACAGAGACTCTTCAAACCTTTCTAATGGCACTTGTGTTGCATGCCATTAGTCAGATGGCATAAGTAAGTGTGACCACAGTTTTGATGGCCTTAAGGGAGGGTTACTGCAAGGGAGGGATTCCCTGATGACTGTAAAAGCTATCAGCAGTATAAACAGGTGTGAACAAGATGGAGATGCCATAAACTACTGTTGTGTATCTGTCTGACCCATGACATTTTTTTTCCACACTTCTGCCACTGTAACGTCACACACCAGTCTTCCAATCTAGTATAGCTGAATTTTCTTTTGGAAGATCTCTTTCTACATGTGTAATGTAAAATCCTTGTTTTGGTAAAGTCAGTGGAAGTCTTGATGTTTGAATCTCTGGGGACACTAGGAACTCTGCAGGCTTGTTTCAACATTTTATTTTTCCCCGAGGCAAAGGAAACTTGCAAATAATTTCATTTATTTCATAATACAAGGTCTAGCCTAACAGAGCAACATACAAGTGATGACATGTTAAATAACAAGTTCCAATTTGAGCCCAGATTTCTTTTAAAAGATTTGAATTCAAAGATTCTTATCAAAGATTCTTGGATTCAATTCCAGGATTCAGTTCAGTTCAGAACTGATCCAGTTTGGTTCTTCATTTAAAGGGAAATGGAGAAACAACTTCTAGTACTGATTTCTCTCATGGCTTTGATTGTACTTTAAGATAATAGGCTTGAATTCAAAAGTCAAATCCACCTTCTTTCCCCAGGTAAACTTCTGATGCCCATGCCCTTTTGGCACACAATATTTTCTAATTGACTTTTTCTCATCTCTCACATTTTCTGTTGGGTAAAAAGGGTGTGAGAAGTTGTATTTTGCTGAGACATAGCGGAAGTGTTCATTAACAGTAACGGATAATCTTTATTAATTTTGTTGTTGGGAAGGAGGAGTCCTTCTCAAATGCTTTTGCCAAAAAGTATTGCAAAGGTTGAAGTTAAGGTGGTTCTAATACTCAGTGGTTTAGTCAGTCAGTGTTGAATTCCACAAGTCCAAGTATTTACATTGCTTCAATTAAGTTTGTTTACACGTTAAATTTGATGAACATCTGATCTGCTTTTTTTCTGTAACATATGGGATATAAACCCCCAAAATTCAGAGACCAAAATAATGTTGCTGGAAATGTGTAGTTCAGTCGAGTATAATGTTATGCTAGAAGGTTGCTATTCTTATCTGTGTCCAGACCAAAGATAGAAGATTACAGCAGAGCTGTAGAGCTGTTCATGATTAAAGAACAGAAGGTCTATCTTAACACTGAAGTCCTCAGTCTCTTGGTAGATTGATGTTTGATATTTGCTTGATTGTGCTATTACATTCATACATTCTTACAGGTACACTAGTATCATATTCTCATTTTGTCCTTCTTTTCTGATGTCTTTATTTTCTTTTTTTGCTGGCTTTTAAAAACCATTCCTGCAAAGTATCTATGCATAGTTAAATTATCCTACCATTATACGGCTAGGTTTTATGTTTGTTTAAGTCAGGGATAAATTTCTTCATTCTTAGTGTATGTGCGTAGAGGGGTGACTTCCAACATTTTGGCATTACCTGATATAGAGGTATCCGTCATTTAACTATAAAGAACTCTGTGTTCTGTTCAATCATATTTAAAAAAACTGCAGGCTTGTGTCCAGGTGGGCATAGTACTAATTCAGTCAATGGTGATCTATAATGGAGTTAGCGGCACTAGTGAAAATCTCTTGATATAAATCTGGAATTTATGGCATTTACACCAGCAAATAAATTACAGTTCCTTACCTTTAATTACATTATCAATTTACAGACAGCAAAATAACCTAAAATAAATTAGAGCAAATAAATTAGAATAATAAATTTGGGCAAATAAATTGTAATTTCAAACATTCCACAGAGAGAAAAAATAAATTTCACCCATTTCAGGAATAAACGTACAGCCTAAGGAATCAGTATAATTCTGGGAAAGGTACTTTATATAATAAGAAAACATCAATGTAACAGTTTCATTTTTGGTGGTTCTACCATTTTAGTGAAGCATATCTATGGAGGCAACTTTGATTCTAAGGTGCTTAAGGGATCAGAAATGGTGTTTTTTCCCTGGCTATATTAGATTGGATGGTACAACTGGGTTTGCCTTTTTTCAGTTTATCCTGGAGTTCTACTGGGAATTTGTTACCTGTCCTTTTGACTGTCTAGCTCAACTCAGTAGTAGGCTTTTCCTTTTCATTTCCTCACTTTCTTATATGTCAAGAATGAACTTTAAACTCAAATCTCTTCTTGCTATTCTTTACATCCCACTGAAATTGATAGAATGCTGAACCCATCTTGAATGTCTTACATCTCCCAGTAATATGAAAAATCTGCTCGTTCAGGGTGTCTTGAGGCTGGAAACCTGTAACCTTTATAATGTCAACATTAAACCCAAGGTATAGGTGGATTTAAGGCTTTCTAGAAACTCTAAAAATCACTTCTTTTTCATAGAAAATTTCTCAGTAATTTCTCTTATACCTATGTGTTTCTAAGAGGTTAATATTCATACTATCTATCTCCTTAACTTTAAATCAAATAAATGTGAATTCAGTTTTGTAGTACATATTCATGATTATGTTTACAAACAAAGTAATTTCTGAAGATCTTTAGGTTTTTAACAAGTCTCTTCTAAAAGCAAATCTTATGCTTGGCTCTTCTCTACAGAACAACCCTTTCATGAGCAAATTGTAATACATCAAAAGGTTTTTTGTAGTATGGATTTGTGCTCAATATTCTGCAAGGGGCTATTAAGCATAGGTTTTGCAGAATAGAAAATGTTTAGTACATAGTCTTATGTTTTCCTTTTATCCTTTCAGGGCAAATCTCAATTTCAGTTGTATGCAATAGATTTTCCCAACACTGTAAATATATTTGATTGTTCTTTGGGGGTTTTATGTTGGTCCAGAAAAAGAAATGTGCTTTTCAGAAAACTTTTATCTATGTTTATATATATAGTAGTTTTAGCAATATATGCATATTTTATATCTGTGTATATATGTATATGAATATATACAGAACATTATGAAATTTCTGCAGGAAAATACTGCTTGGGAGCTCATTAATATCTTTCACAGTCTCAACAAGTTCATAATTTTGTTCCAGAAATGAAGATGTTAAACTTAAGAAAATGTTTAATTGAAATGGGATGGAATATGGATAAAAGTCTTTAAAAAATACTAACTGCTGCTTTAAAACGTATGAAGCAGAAACACATGTAATTTCCCATGAACTTGATTCACAGAAATATTTTATCTATTTTTCACAGTAATAATTTTATTAGTAGTGCTCCTATACAAGTGTTAATCATGTGATTGCATGTGTCAAAAATATTCAGTTTTGCTAGCAGATTTATACTACTTCAGATAAAATGTATGAGTAAAGATTTTCTGGTAGCTTAATGTTGGTAGTAAAGATGACCACAGAAAATGTGGATTCCTATACTTGCTACGCTTACACCAAGTTCTCTTGCAAAAAAATTGATCTGGAGTAGCATGGATTTTAATTCTTGACTAACCTATTGTATTTTATGATGACATGACTGAATTGGCTGGATTCGTGGTTAATTGGAGCAAGGAATTTCGCCTGCTTTGATTTTAGTGAGGTTATCAGCACAGTCTCCTACAACTTCCTCATGTTAGTGTCCTCAGCATAAAAAGGACATGGAGCTGTTGGAGCAAGTCCAGAGGAGGGCCATGAGGATGATAAGGGGGCTGGAGCACCTCCTGTATGAAGACAGGCTGAGAAAGTTGGGGCTGTTCAGCCTGGAGAAGAGAAGGCTGCGTGGAGACCTTATAGCAGCCTTCCAGTATCTGAAGGGGGCCTACAAGGATGCTGGGGAGGGACTCTTCATTAGGGACTGTAGTGGTAGGACAAGGGATAATGGCTTTAAACTTAAACGGGGGAACTTTAGGTTAGATATAAGGAAGAAGTTCTTCACAGTGAGGGTGGTGAGGCACTGGAATAGGTTGCCCAAGGAAGTTGTGAATGTTCCAACCCTGGAGGTGTTTAAGGCCAGGCTGGACAGAGCCTTGGGCGACATAGTTTAGTGTGTGGTGTCCCTGCTCATGGCAGGGGGGTTGGAACTAGATGATCTTAAGGTCCCTTCCAACCCTAACTATTCTATGATTCTATGATTCTATATTTGAGTAGGGTTGTTATGGAGTTGATGGATGGAATAGTAGATGAGTAAAAAACTGGACAAATCATTGGACTCAAGGGTGGTGGCTAATGTTTCATGCTCACCTTGATGTCTGTCCAGAAACCCATCCTGTTTAGTAACTTCATAAGTGTCTTGGTGGACAGCAGGTTAAATATAGTATACTGAAGGTTAACAAAGCACTTGACTATATAAACAGCAGAATAGCTAGTATGTAAAAGGAATTTGTTATTTCCCTTTACTTGATACTAATTAGGCCACATCTAAAACATTAAATCCAGTTCTGGGTACCTCTGTACAAGACAAATGTTGATCAACTGGAGCACGTTTGGTGAAGAGCTACCAAGATGGTTGAAGCAGGAGCAAATGCCCTGTGATGAGACCCCAAGGAAGCAGGGCTTGTTTAATCTGGAGAAGAGATGCCTGAAGGAAAAAAATCATGCTTAGTTAGAGCAATCCTGAGAAAATAATAGTGTTGCAGCTTCTGAAATAACATTTTCCTGTAAGTGAATAGTGCCTCCTGCGTCCTAAAGAAGCTCACCCATTCCCATGCATGAGGTGAGTTTGGGTTGTTCAGGACCTCTAACGAATCTCCAAATGTTGCAAGAGATTCCCTTGCAGTTAGTCAGTAGATGTAGTGCTGCAAGGGCAAGTATTGTTTTCACAATGAGTAATAAAGGAAAACATACAAAATTGGCATTCCAGATGTAATCTGATGGTTTATCCAGGTCTCTGAACCTCCTATGCTTGCTGGAAGGATTCTTCCTGAAGAACAGTCTTTGCCATCACCCCTGGAAATAGAAGTGAGTACATGTTCTTGATGTGTTCAGTCATTCCTGATCCTCACTGATTCAGATCACAAGGCAGCCAGTTTACTAAAAATCTGTCCAGAAGAAAGAGAAAATGCAGCTCATCCTATTCACCTGTTTATATAACATTTTGACTAACGCTATCACAAAGGCATCAGGTTTATTCAGTGATTTCTGGAGGTCAGATTTCATGAGCAGCATGAATGAGGCACAGTGGACAATGCTGACTAACGATGAAAAGATAATGCTTGTTCTTCTAGCAAAAATAAAAAAAGTTCTAGAGATTTTTGTGTGGGTAAAACCACTTCTGTTTCTAAAAAACCACTAGAGATGCCAAGTATTTCAATGGAATTATACAGCTGAAATATGATGATATTCTTGGATAGCTTTTCTTTCGTTGTTAAACCAGGGATCTAACACTATCCAATTCTCCAACAAAGATACATTGCATTTGGTTAGTTTTAAACCTCTTTTATAACTGTTGCTAAAGAATTGGCACCCCTCAGCTGGCAACCTGAGAAGTGCATGTACAAGTTCTACAACTGCACCAAAGAATGGCTGAAAAAGGACAAACTTGAAATTCTGATTTCGACAAGTTTGAGATACAGTTGATTTAATAACTAAAGATGGGATCTTGGAGTACCAGTGTTTTATCTAGGAACTCATTTCACTTGGATGAACTGTTCTTACAGTCCATTTTTGCTGGTCTGCTCCCATTTAGCCCTGGATATTTGGTTACTCACATGTGGTGATTGTGAAAGAAAAAAAAACTATGGCAGATTAAACCCTTCTATAACATGTTTTCTGTGGTATATAGCTATTGTTATGTACATAATCAACAGAAATATACTGAACATATTAAAGATATTTCAGTGTGAGAAATCAGTGTCATGTACAAGTGTTATGACTAAAGAGCAGAAATGCTTTGCTTATTTTTGCAACTTAACAGGATGCAACTTTCCTTTCTGTTTACCCAGACTGTAAGAGATACAGGTTTTCATTTCAACTTTTTGATAAGCTTTTTAGTATGGGGACATTCCTCAAAAAAATATATACCTGAAGCCTAACAGATTCCATCTCCAATGGAAAAACACATCCTATTCTTAACACACTAGAATGAGAGGCTCAATGTTATTTTAAATTATCTACATTTTTGCTGTAATATCAAGTAGTTTTATTTAGCTGAATAAAAAAATGGTCCTGAATCCTCAAAGTACTTCTGTGAAATAAAATGTATGTTACGCATGTACAGCGACAGAGGGAAAGGAAGAAGCAGAGATTGCCAAGGACATTCTGAGAACATTTATTGATTGGAAACAAATCACTGGGTTTTGTTTTGTTTTGTTTTGGTAGGTTTTTTTTTTTTCTTCTCCATATTACATGAAGTGGTCTCTGTCTGGGTGTAATTTTTACTTTTTAGTGCCATCTGCACCTGTGGCCTTTGGACTTAATGTTTATGACAGATGGACTGGACTGTGTTTGCACCATTTAGTGTATAATCCTTCTGTATGTATCTATGCCATGCTCGGCAGTGGCACTGGCCCAATGGACATATTTATTAGTGCAGACTTCCTGTCTGCTTCCATTGTTCTGTTGCAGTGTCCTTTGAGCCTAATGGACCTTGCTTTGTGCTGGGCCTTCCTACAAAATATTGTTCCTGATTCATGCCAGATTATCTGTTGCAGACTCTCATCTTTACTTTTTTTATTTTTTGCTTTCTCTAACACATTTGCCAACTAGAGCTCTTTAAATGGATCAATTCCATATCGTAAATTCTCTTCCTTTCCTCTCAGCCTGCAAGCTTCATTTTGGAACAAGCTTCCTAGCTTCGTTTGTTAGTATGCTTGATAAAAAGGAGATCCTTGAGAAAAAGGAAAACCATTTTCTCTGAAAAATGATGCATCTCATGCTACCTGAGCTCCAATTCTGCTGGAAACAGAAGTTCCTCTCAGCAAAGTGGTGGCCCCTGTAAAACAGGGTGCAATAAATACAGCCCTGACTGGAGGAGCCTGCTGGCCCAAGGCTTGCAGCCTAGAGCTGTGTGGAACGTCT
>NW_009945197.1:28131-36601 GCF_000696875.1 Nestor notabilis | reverse complement strand
TTCATCATCGGAGCTGTGTGGTGGGTGTGGGAAAAAGGGCAGGCTACTGTTGCACAAGGATTGTCACCTTCTGTATCAGTAGAGCAGCAAAACAAATGCAACACCTAGGCACCTGCAATTTTTTTAGTTTTTTGAAGGTTTGTGAACAATTGAGATATCATGATAGCAGAGAACAATTTAGTATTTTTCATTTATATCATGAAATCATGAGGTTGCCTCTTTATTTTTTGTGCCTATTACAGAAATGCATGAAATGAACCTCGCAGTTCAGTTTTAGTCACATCAAATTAGTGGCAAATTTCAAAGAGATATTTGAGAATCAAAAGCACTTTTTTGTAACCACCAACACTGTATATTCCTAACAGTTGAAAAGGATTTTAAAATACTTCCATTGAAGGTAATCATGCCCTTGTTAAACCTCTATAGAAAGAAATCATGCCCTTGTTAAACTTCTATAGAAAGAATGATCACCTATATAACTTCTCATGCTACATAGCAAGACTATGCATTCTGTGCTTGTATTATCATGATCAAGAGGAAAGGCAGCATGCACTGTACCATACACCTGGATTTTACCAGGAAGTTTCGGGGGTAGGTATACTTGCCAACCAGATTTCTGTAGGATGAGAATGAAGAGCTGGCAGGTAGAATTTATGATTTCATAAACTAAAAAAAAAGCAATTATCAACATCATTTTCATGCCTAGAAAAGGCTTCTTTGTTGAAATAAAGCTGTATAGTAAAAAGCAAAGATATTTTGATGTCATGGTCATGACTAAAAAGTAGAAAAGGTAAAAATTCTTCTTTTTCTTTTCAACAATTTTAAATTCGGTATTTCTGATTTTCATTAAAAACTTCACCCATAAAATATCCATTTGGAATGTGTAACTGAGTGAATTTGGGCTTGAAAAGAAAGCATGTTATACAAATACTCACGTATGGTTTGAATATCTTCGTTTTCCATTCAACTTTAATGCTGTTGAATACTTAGCACTTTTGAAGATCAGGTACCCAAATTGCAATGGTGAAACTCCATATGGGCAATTTTGTGAAGGAATATGTATATTTTCAACCCTGAATTCAATATTTATACAATATGATTGAAATGTGAAAATCTCATGGCAGTACGTTTGGCAATCATCTTTCACACCCCATGCATTTTTTTATCTTTTGTGATATGTGAGTTTCATCAGTTTAGCCTCATATTTGCACATCTTGAAGGAATATTTTTAAGAATGCAGTGTAGAAAATATGCAGGCTAGTTGTGGGCAAATCCTGCTTAATACCCTTCAGTTTGAATTAGCTGTGTGATGGTTCTGAAATTTTTTTCCTGCGTTTGTTGTGACAGTATCACAATTTGTCTCTGATAGATTATTGCTCACCTACTCCATGAAAAAGCAGTTTTCTAAGTTGCTTTTCATGTTGCCAGCCAGTGTGATGGTGAAGTATCTTCACAAAACTACCATAAAAGCTTCAGTGTCTCTGGTTTGTAAAAGACATTTTATAAATTTTAAGGGCAGAGCAGAGGCTGACACAGAGTTATACCACAGAGATGGCAGAATATTATCGAGTGCTTATTTTTATTTGATTTACTTTCTTTTGCTTTATAGATTTCATAGGCACAGTTCAGTACAATGATAGAGATATTATCTAAGTTTGCCAGGACAGTGAAGTAATCTTCTGCCACGAAAGTCTGTTTGTTATATGATAAGATTAGCTTTAACATTATTGCAACATTTGAGTTTCTGATTGGAGCCTTCTGCAGATAATGACCTGAGGGGTTGTATCACCATGTAGACAAGCTGCATGACCATTCAGCTGTGATTATTGTAAGTTCAGTGCCAGTAATGTACAGTGCCCCAGAACTGTGGAGCTAGGTATCTTGTCCTGCAAATGGGACTCAGCTGATGGAAGCACATAATAACAAGGTTATGCCTATCAAGGATATGCAGCCTAAATCTCCCAGCTGTGAGGCACACTAGAGAAAAGTGTTGTGCGATGGCACAACTCCCTTGTGGATCATCATCACATCCCTTCCCTAGGTGTCACTTGATGACTACCCAAGCCAATATACCATACTACCATCATCTATCCATGCATCTGCAATGCAGACAAACAAGGGGATTTTTCATTACCCTGAATTGCATCTATCTGTGACCACTGGAGAGTCAGCTTTATCTGGTCTTGACTTAATTCACACTTCTCTTAGAGGAACTGTAAGTCTAAATAGCTTTGCAGAACATTCAAACTGGTCAATAACCATCTGCATGTCCCTGGAGACATGAGACAGGAGACTGCAGTCATCTGCAAACATCAGCTCAGGAATAGTTGCTTTTTGTATGTAAACCTCCTGCTTCTACAAGTGGTTACTGAAGATTTGTGATGCCTCTATTCAAATATTATAATGTGTAGATGCATAGCCTAGCTAGAATCCTCAGTCATTTTCTGTCACTGAAGCTATTCTTGCCTATTAGGCCTCCAGTATGGTGGAACTCCTTGTCTCAGGCCTTCCACCTACTACTTTTCCCTATTGCTATAGTGTCTTCATAGTCGCAGCATTTTTCTTATTTGCCTGACCTGCAGGAATGATCTGCCATTTTTCTGATCCACCAGTTTTGGGGGGTTGGTTTTGTTTTCCTCTTCCAAGCAATCCACGTTTTTGGTCCCACCAGGCAGCCCTTCAAAAGACTTGTTCACCACCACTATTCACAAAGCTCTGGATCAGTTTCCATCTACCTTTATGACCATCTTCATTTGCAAAGTAATAGAACAGCGCAGTGGAGATTTTCATCCTGGAAGCAGATGAACTAATGGCTTTCCCTATCCATGATTTGTCAAGGTCCAAACAATGGATTGAGCCACTAACTTCCTAATGTCTCTAGGCATGTTTGACTCTGATCTTTGGAAAGACCAGTGACACCACCCCTAACCTGTTGGGGGATTCCAGTGATGTAATTCATTGTAGCATCCATTAGGCAAAACAGCTGCCCCTTTTGTCTGCTGAAACACCCTTTGTTGCTGCTAAATTACCTGGGACTTCTGAAGGTTCCAAAGGCAAAGGATGATGCAGGTTACTGTGAGCCAAACCTGGCATCTCCTACAGAGGTTCTGAGCAGTGACTGACTGAAGAGCTGCAACTTTCTGCTTCTCCACCAATTTTCTTTCCTTATACGTCTGCACATATTATTTAATGTCACTGCATTGTTCTGTCTTTGCATATTGTTTTTATCGTTAATGCAGTTCTAATGTTTTATCTCTAGATGTTAGGAGCAACTTAGTGTCATTTGTGTTTCAATTGAAACAGTCTTCATAACTGCCCTTACAAAATGAAAGATTTTCTTTAATGTTAAACACTAAATAAAAGGATGTAGTGATAAATTCATCAAATGCGGTAAGTAGGTTAGAGTTCAAAGGGTTATATTTTGATGCTTATATGAGGATTTTTACAAATATAAAATGGTGCTGTTGCTGCTTTCCTCTAGAAGTTAGTCAAATTTTGTGCACTCAGGAACCATACTTAAATTCTAAGTAATTGCTCCTAGTTGAAACTGTAAGAAAAAAATACATTTCATTTACTAGTAAACAATGTAATACAATGTTACTTAGAATCAAAGAATCAACTAAGTTGGAAAAGACCTTTAAGATCATTTTTACCCTTTTTTTAATATGTTAGAAACAAAATCATTTGTTTATTTTTTCTTTTTCTTGTAGACTAATATATCCAAATGACAATGTCTAAAAAAATCAAATTATAGTAAAATTCTTTGAAAAATATGAAAAACAAATGCCAGAAAACTGCAAATACTCAATTAACAAATGTTAAAAGTGTAAAATAAGTGTATTTGTGGAAAACTTTTTTCAGAGACTCCCATAATATCCCTTTGTTTTGATTAAATGTCTTTTTGCTTAAAAAGACCTCCAGTTTTCATTGGTCCTGTCTCTCATTTTGCTAGATATAACTGGGTCCTGCCTACAAAAACCTCATGCAACCCTCATATGTTGACTTCCTTCCTTCAGTAATGGGAAAGTTCAAGCATTGAATGATGTGAAAGGGGAGACTATGAACTAGTTGGAAACAGTTGTTCCTCTGTATAAGGACTAGTATAGACAGAGCTTGATTAGTTTCTTTAGCCAAACCCAAGAAGCAGTCCAATAACTAATTTTAAAATTTGTTCTCATGGTAGTCTTCAGTGGTAGTAAAAGTAGTCTTTCAAGTGGTTGACAGCCTCACATGTGAACCTCACAGCATAACTTCTGCATATGACTGAGATCAATTTGGCTCTGTGTGGGATTATTTCTTTTGTCCCACTCACTGCCCTGAATCCTTTTCTTCTGTCTGCTAGTTGTATTTCCATTCCACCAGTTAATACTGCAATCAGTGAGGATGAGAGAGTAATCCATCCTTTGTACAGGTCTTATGTCTTTCTTCCATCTACCTACATGTTTTCCCTAAATCCTATGGTTGCTCGGGAGCTAGCAACAGAGACAGATGGAGGATGTCACACCTACATACAAATGATAAAGAAATGATGGCTGCTGGCCATTGACTTGCAGTGACAGAGCCATCTTTAACTTGTACATCAAAAGAACTTTTTTTAAGGATAGTGTCACCATCAGCGGTTGTTGAAAATGGAAAAACAGATTCTCGGCTGTCATGTACTCTATCACTGATTCACTACGCTATAACAGCAAGCTAGTTACACAGCAAAACTACAACATAAAACAAGGGAAGCCAAAAAAAAAAAAAAGGGAAGCCAAAAAAAAAAAAAAAAAGTGAGAGACTAGGGAGGTGTATAGTACATATTTAAAGTGTCTTGCAAAATGTAATATTAATATAAAAATCCAAAATGAAATATATTTTTCAGATGAGAGAAATTTTAATGTGGTCATTGTGGTACATATGTATTACCAGAAATCTGACTTTGAGAATAAATGACTACTTAATGTTTCCTTAACTGAGGCTGATATTAAAGTTAGATTCTTTGTAACATTACTGGCAGATTTCATGAGGATCTAAATAATTCAGTGAAGGTGTCGTCACAAAATGATCAGCTAAACTTGTAGATAAAGACTTAGCCTTGATTGTGTAACATAGAAAAAGAGAGATTATCAGGTTGCTGTGGGAAAGCAAAGCATTGATTATAAAAGCTGTGGTGTTGACTGCTAGTAGATATGTTATCTTCCCAGATTAATAGTTTCTTCCATTTAGAATGGTAACTGCACTGTAATTTCCCCTTCATTAGTGTGTTTTGGGGGAACAGGAAGGGAAGGTCTAAGACTTAGAATTTCCTTTAATTAATCAACTTCATTATAGAAAAATAATGTGTGAAATAGCATGAAAAATAAGATTTGTGTGTGTGTGTGAAGTAAATGCAAATATATTAAAAGACTGATTGATGCTAGGTTCCCAGTGGTTAAAACAACCTCGTCTTCTTGGTATTCTGGTACTTGAGTTTATAGAATATATATTCTCTTCCTTCTGACTACTCTGTAATAATTTCTGTTAATTATAATCTGAAAGACTATATAGTCCACTTCTTACTGGCATAAAAATGCAGTAACTCTCAGAAATTGTGCCACTGATGCCTATGGAGCTATTTGCAAGAGAAACTGCTGGCCAGAGTAAGCAAGAGCTCTATTAAAGGGTTCAAATGGAAGATAAAGTTTAATTTATGTTTACTTGATATATTCCTATTCTTTAACATTCTTCTTGTTTAAATCCTTATTTCTTCTTCTTCTTATATTTCTAACTCCTTCTCTTTCTCTGTTTCTTCTTCTTCTTTTATTTTTCTCTTTCCTCCTCTTAATATTCCATCTTAACAAGATTTTGTGAGTCACACTGATTCCAGGCAAACAAGCTGCTGTACTGTAAAATAAATAGCCTTGAAATGCTACAAAGTAAATCACTTGCCTTCAAGATTAAGCTGAAATGTTTGCTTCAGCTTCATGTCTGAACATCCTTCCACTTAACCAGATGATAGCAGACTTTTTGCCAACAAAACATATCTTTACTAAACCAGGAACATCTTTCAATAAGAACAGAGCAGTATGATGCCCTCTGCCATCAAAACTTGCCTCTAGCCCTATTTATTTATGAGGAGCTTTGTACTGGATACAAACTGATCATGAATGTTATCCAGCTTTATATAAGACATCACATGGTATTGGTAATCTGATACAGGGTTTTAAATGGATAGCAACATTGCCAGTTTTAAGTGCCAGCTTTTTTTTTTCCCTTTTGCTATCAAATGGTATAGCATGTACTGCTAAGAAATAATCTAGCCTTCACTGAGTTTATGCTTCCTGCGGAAGAATTGCTACATCTTTATTTTGCCTTTTACTCTTCTGAACAAAAAGAACTATTTAGTATTCTCTGAGTGAGCATCCTGGAAATAGATTGTTGTAGGAAGAATAATCTACATTTTACTTCTTGCTCCCAAATGTATTTTTTTCGCAAGCTTGTGTTTCAGCATCTATTTGCTGTACGTTATGCTTTAGCACTACGTCTGGTGGGTCATAAGAGACAGAGTTTTAGACAAGAGATATTGACTTTTCTTGGTGTTTATTCTTATAGAATTCCATCTGATCATCTATACTTGAATTTGTGAGTTTAGAGAATCAGCTTTATTTGTGGATTAAGTATATAATTGTCATTCAGTCCATGCAGGCATGGAAAAATCTAACCTGGTGTGAGAAACCTGAAGTGTGACTAACATCCTGAATTTTTGCTTTGCAACTTAATCTAGAGAATGGATGAGCATTAACATGGAAAATCTAGCCTTTTTTTCCCAGAGGGCACCTTTGTATTATTGTAGCTGAAATGCTTCATGTACTGTATCACTTTGATCTGAAAGTGAAAATCTGATGAACACTTGTTTAAGTATTTTAAAGGTAAAGATAGCTTGGGTCAATCCTTTGAATCCCTAGTTTCTTAATCATTTTAGGATGAGTTAAACAGATTCTGAAGGTGGTCTGTGCATGTTTAAGGGAAGCAAAATTGGCTAATTTGTTCTTGACTTACTGTAAAGCGGGTATGGGAAAGAATTTGACAGAAGGAACACTTAAAAAGTGAAGAGAACAAATGTAAGCAATTACATTGTAGTATAGGTAGAGCTGTCTCAGACTAATTTCAGAAACAGTTTAAGCAGAGATGAGACTTGGAGGGGAGTGGGACTGGTATGGAGAACTGTAAAGTGAATATTTGTTTATATGTTTCTTCTACCAAGAGAGAGAGAGATATGTAGTTTTGTATGCTTCCTGAACTTTGTGCATTAGAGAAAATTAATAGCATGGCTGAGTATAAAAGGGGTGACATTAATG
Source organism: Nestor notabilis (assembly GCF_000696875.1). Lineage (NCBI taxonomy): Eukaryota > Metazoa > Chordata > Aves > Psittaciformes > Psittacidae > Nestor > Nestor notabilis. Next base: position 29,282 of record NW_009945197.1, on the reverse strand, counting down.
TGAAGGCTGAGGATTCTTTATGTGCATAAACCCATGATGGTTCATTCTGTGAACAGCTGCTAGCCAATAAGCCTTTTAAAAAGCCTTTTGGAGACAACACTGAAAATCCAGAGCTCACACTCACTGCAGGATTTGTACACTGGATTTTCAAAAGTCAAGCACCTCCAAATACATGTTAAAGGGTAATCTAAATGCCTCTTAGGGACCCAAAGTTATATTAATTGTATATCCAACTGCCATGGTTTAACCCCAGACAGCAAATAACCACCAGACAAGCCACTCACTCACTCACTGTGCCCCAGCATGGTAGGGGAGACAATCAGAAGAATAAAAGTGAAAAAGCCTGTGGGTTGAGATAAAGCCAGTTTAACAGGTAAAGCAAAAGCTGCACACAAAAGCAAAGCAAAACAAGGAATTTTTCACCACTTCCCACTACATTTGTGATTAACTCTATCCCAGTCAAAATCAGCCCATCAACATACCATTGAAATTACTGGAACTTTATTCAGTACATAATAGAGAAGTAATACAATATTAAATATATTAAAACATGATAAAATGTCGTGGTTTTGAAATCGGTTTCAGTTTATGACTTGGTTGTCCAAATGTACATCTGGGTGAATCTGGCTATTGGGTATTTTCACTCGAGACTGTGCAGGCTGCAAAAATGTCACAGTTTCTGTGAACACAGAATGATGTATGTAACAACTGAAGCCCACTAGTGAAGCTGTATTAAAGTTTATACTAGCAACCTTCCACTAAGCTATTTGTGTTGAAGTTATATTGTAAGTTTTTTTGGGAGACTTTCCATTTCTACTCCACCTGCACAGTGGTTCTGATTACTGGTTGATGCTATGTTATAGGAAAGAAATAATAAAATCAATGGATTTGTTTATACTTTGGGTAATTGCTTAAGATTCCATAGTAGCATTCCTTATTCTCTGGCAGACGGTTACCTCTGCAATTAAAACACATGTATCTTCTTTTCTGTACTGAGAGAATCTTAACAATTAAGTATGTCACCATAATCACCCAGAGTTAAAAAGAAACAGCGTGTTTATAACATATGTAACTGAAGAAATATATTCAGAATGACAGTAAAATGTTAAAAATCTTCCTTCTCTCTTTCTCTGATGCAAAATTTTCTAGGA
>NW_009945197.1:0-28100 GCF_000696875.1 Nestor notabilis | reverse complement strand
AATGCCAGTTCCAAATCACCACAGGTACTGAGCAGTGATAGGAGTGGCCATGGAGAGTAACACCACATTTAAGGTTTTCCATCCTGGTACATTCAGCACTAAGAGATAAGGAATCATAGCTTAAATACAAAGAGATGAGTGTGGGTTGGCAAAGTTACTATATCCACCTGACCTTCATACAAATAGAAACACAGTGAGTGTTCATCTGTACCTAAGCAAGATATTTTAAAACTTGTTTCATTTTTAATTAACGTAAAGCTATTTAAATTGTAAAGGTTTCTGGGACTTGTGTTCTACATGTTCTGACCAACGCATGGGAAGAAAAATTGTATTCCACTCTAATGAAATTACAAAACATTTCCTTGAGATTTGATCCTGTTGCTTAATAACATTGTCTCATCTTATGGACAACGTAGCTAATGCTGGTGTAATAAGAGATGGCTGTTGTAGCACGAGTTGGAAATTCATCAGTTAAGACTGTAACCGCTGCACCTTCTGCTTAAAATTTGTCATTATATCTTGAACTACAACCAGCCAAAATACAGTTTAAAATATATTAAGAACTACAGTTAAGTAACTTACACCTCTGAAATGTAATGAAAAATAATGATGCATATACAACTTCAACTGAACCAACAGACTCAGTTAAAACAACCTTATACTGAGCATTAGAAATTTGTCCCATTGTGTCTGATGACTATAGTTTTCAGGGCAGGAGAGAAAAGCTTTAAAGCTTTAATCACAGTCTTAAAATAGATTTTTTGGTTCCTTTTGCATACTTGGTTTGCCTCTTGTATGCAAATATTGTATTTACTCTATATTTGAAAAATGTTTTCTATTAATCCACATTGATCTTCTTTTATTTTGCAGATTGACTAACTTGGTTTGTGTAAAGTTACACTGTAAGGACAGCTTTAATGGTTGAGTTAGATGGTTTACATTTTATTAGTCTAAATGTGTGGTAGCCAGGCTTAAAACCAATACCTACAGGTACCTTTTCAGCACAGTGCTCAGGAAATTAACCATGGAGCTCTCATTAGCATTAATGGGTGCTTAGTGGCTAATTTACTGTGCACCACACTTAAAACATGCCCCCCAGGGTGCTCACCAAGCTGTGTGGGAGATTTCTCCATGCTGATAGTTCTGTAATTGTATTTTATTAGATCAAGCTGCAAATGAAAGATTTAGATTTCTATGACATCTACGCCTAACTCTGATTCAAAGAGAAAACACACACATACTTGTGTTCACTATGAATTAGCTGTGACAGCAAGACAATCCCATCAAGGAGTTCTGACAGAAAGATACAGCAGAAAAAAGGTATACTGTCAATACTTCTAATTTCTCATAAACCCAGAAGGTTACAGAGAATATCTTCTTTTTATGCTAAATATTAAATATGAAAAGCATAAACTTCCAAAATAACTATTCAGAAATTTGGAACCGCTGTTGTAATTTTATTTTAGCCTTACTTTGCATGCATTTTCAATTACAAAGAGAAAACTTAAATAAATTAAGATAAATCAACCGGAATCAAGAGCTCAGGAACTTACATCTCTAAGAAACTAAAGTTTTCCCAGTCAAAGGTGCAAAAATTCCATGGAATTTACACATCAAGTCCAAGGAGGAAAACTGTTGGGAATGCTTCCAAATTCTGTTCTGAATAATGAATTTTAAAAAAGAACATTAACTTTAAGCAAAAATCCTATAAGGAATGGGGGAAAGACAAATCAACGAATCACATGCTTTGGTGAATAGAGAGCAGTGGGATAAATTAAGACTTAAAATCAACCTGAGTTTTGCTTTAGAAAGAAACTTCTTCATTTCTTAATGAAGGACAAAGAAGGAAAAGGGTTGCCATGTACTTAAAATTATCTTTTACCTAGAACAGATTCAAGACTGATATCTGTTTCAGTGTTTAATGGGACCAGTGCTGAGCACAAAAGCAAAAGCAGGCTTGATAAAACAAAGCTTACTGAACTTAATGCATGTACAGATGACAGTCAGAGAAGATGATGACATCCTTCTCAAAATACTGGAATGCAACAAATCTGAATGGCACCATAAAATTGCAGAGTAATATGAATAGTAACTACAATTAAGACAAAAAAGAAAATAGATAATTTAGGCTAATATGGACTTCCCAGTGTGAGTCAATCAATCAGGAAAAAACTTAGAACATACTGAACTTACAGAAGAGATGGAAGTAAACAGATAAAACAAATGGCTCATAGATCATGACAGATCAATCTGTTATATCTATTTCAAGTAATAACAGTAAGATTTTGGATAAAAGAAATACAAGTCAGTCTCATTTGTCTGGACTTCAGAGAAGCATGAGAAATTATTTGTTATGTTGAAAAAAATGGGGATTAATAGAGAACTCTAGAGTGAGTAAGGAACTGGCTAGGAGAGAGATGAGTCAATTTTATGTAACAGGGGACTGCCATCACCAAGGGCCTTTGTTGGTAGCACATTGTGCCTTGCTGCCTGTCTGATAGTAAAGATCCAAAAATGTTATTTATCACACCACTTCTTGGCCACAGTTTTTTGTTGTTTTTGTTTTCTTTTAACATCTGTTTCCCCATCACTATCTATAATGCTGTACTAAAGAACATCTGCTACAGAGTTTGTCACTTAAACCCATGTCATGAGTGTCATAGATTCTCATAATTCACAATGGTGACAATGGTGAGACCATTCTTGTGAATTACACTCTTTAGCACCACTAGTCTGTGATACCTGACTATTATTATTTTTTCTACACTAACCCTCTTCCCCTTATTGCACAGATACGTGCTGAAATGTTTGTTACTGTAAAGTGACTTGCTTGTAGTCTGGGTCAGTGTCACATCAGAAAGATACATCAATAATGTTAGGACAATGCTTTGCATCCTAGTACCTTCTATGAAAGTCATGAATAAGACTGAGCTTGGGTAACCTTGTTTAAGGCAGAGAATGTGATTGCCTGCAGAAAAAGGTCTTTTATTTGTTCCAGATATGTTTATAGAATATCTTTGTAGAATCTGGCAGCATATTTACAGTGGATATCTGCCCAAGGATAACTAACAGATATATTACAATCTCCAACCGTGGATGAACTGCAACAGATGTAATGAAGTGAGTGGTGCAGGAAAAGCACAGGATAAAACATGATACATCACAGTTGGAAGGCTAATGTCTTTCTTTTCACAGATATAGAGATTGACTGTATGTAGTAGTTCATAGCAAGAAAAGAAAGGTAGACATGGTTTCAATCGAAGAAGGTGACTCCAAAATGGCTTTGCTGGACTGGGAATAATGCAGCTTTAGTGATATAGAGGAAAACCGAAGGTCTTGCCTCCCCATCTTTCCCCTAGTGTAACATTTGTTGCTGTTGTTGGTGAACATAATCATAGTCCTCTGTTTCAAAATTTTTCAAAACTAAAAAGTGACTCAATGTAGTGGTAGTTGTCCATTATATTTTATTTCTTTGCTATAAAAATGCTGAGAAAGAAACTTCCACCATTCATTTTCAGAATTGTCTTCTATTTAAATACTGTAAAGGGATGACAGTCCCTTGCGAAACTGAGTCAAATTTTTGCGCTAAGAAAAATAATGACAAGATATACTAACTGCTTTACAAGATTTGTGCTTGTGCTCTTCAGTAAAGAATGTAATTTCCATCCTGCATACTTCAGTATTAGCAGTTTCATTAATTTATTTCTTCTTAGCTGGAGGGAAGACTGAAAATGCTTGTTGAGTGGGTGAGGCATTGAGCAAATAGCACTTGTAGGAAAGGATAGCAGGCAATAGCCTGTTCTTAAAAAGCACAAGAAAATAAAAAGTGCTACATTCATCACTGTTATGAAGAAACACAGAAAGAATAATCTATAAAGAGAGGATCTTAAAATTGCAAAATAGTTTTCTTACCTCTGAAAATATATATATATATATATGTCAGAATGACTAAAACTGTTTTCCAAAAAGATGGTGATTCTGTAGCAGGCTGTGTATGAAGTGTATGAAGGGGCATCTCTAGCTTCTGGAATATGCCCACCCTTGTTTCCACAAGACTAACAGGCTCTGCCCTCTACAAGATGTAAAAATTGATTTCTACCAAGGCCCACAGGAAGGCTTCAATGCTTCTGGAGAAAGTAGTAATTCCAAAAGCTGAAAGGGAAGAATCCTGACCCCATTGAAGGAAATGGAAACCCAGCCACTGGCTGCTCTAGAGTCTGATTTTTCTCTCTCATTAGCAAAAAGTGAACTGAAACTATAGATAAGACCTGATGTACTTCTTATCAAAGATCAGGTCCATCTTCAGCTTTTAGACAAAGTGAGGACTTAACACACTATCTGCAATAAACATTGATCTTTAACTGTGTAAGGGGATGGAAATCAGGTACAACTAATGATACACAGGGAGGTAGCATGAGTCAGCATAGTTTGTACATTCACTTTGACGCTGAAGAACCCTCAGGATCAAAAAACAGTTAATGAACTTAGCACTGTTATACATACTAATCACAAATACAACTCTCTGTGATATACTTTCATATTTTACCAGTATAAAAAAGTTTTGTTGACTTGATCTGGTAGAAGAAAAAATCAAATTTTTCCATCAGAAGCTGCTCATCTAATGAAATTGGAGCATATTGGGGGATGTACAGGTACATAACAACTGAATTACCTAAATCAAGACACTGATCTGTACCTACACAATATTTTTTTCTAAATTACAAGATACTACTTCACAAAAATAAAATAAAAATAATTTCACTGTAATGAAAAATAACACTTTTGTTTTGACTTTGCCTTTTCTTTTTCTTTTATTTTCTCATAAATGGATTTCTGTTGCTTCTTGCAGTGTCGGCTTAAAAGAAAACTACAAGTTTTCTGAGAAATCAGATTCTGAGGTTTTAGAGTGGTCAAAGTCTCACTTGTAAGACTCTACTAAACCTGCTTTCTGTGGATGTGGGCATCCATCTTTGGTTTTCTCCATGGACCTTCAGGCAGAACATGAGATTGGGTAACCTAACTATGCATTGTTGACACAAGGTGTGCAACCTTTTTACTTCAACTGCCACAAATTGTTTACCAATTGCTTAAAAATTACACTTTTATCTTCAGTGATAACATAAAAACCCCTTATCTGGTCTCACCAGTGCCTGATAAATATAAAACACAGAAGTGGTTAGCTGGAAACAAATGCATGTTAATAAGTCTTGACTTGGGTACTAGGAACGCCAATAAATGCTAGGAATGCCAATAAATGCTTAGTGGGTCTCTTAATTCTTTTTAAACTACATCTACATGACATGCTGCTGTCCTGCATGGAGCTGCCAAAACTTTCTAGTACTGAAATATGGGTGGAGTATGAGCTCCCTTATATTTGTGTTGTTGATGCCTTCTGAAAGCGCTTTTATGTTGTCTCATTTACCTGCTGGCCACCTCCTCATATACAATTTCTGTATCTAACTCAGGACATCAGTGCACTGTGTGATATGCAGAAGTCTTTAGGTAGCTGCACACAGCAAGTTCCTATGCAAGTCGCTAGCACACAGGTGCCTATGTCTTAAATGCTGCACCTTGGAGCACCTTGGCTCAGGTGATACTTTTTAGATGTCCTTAAAACACCTTAACTTAAAGAATATTGCAGTTGGGAAATATAAACCTGTATAAAATTTCCCTTTCTTCTCTTCTTGCTACCCTTTACCCCTGTCTCAACCACATAATGAATTGTAAGTACTAACTCAGAACACTAAAAAGAAAGTTCTAGGTAAGGTCATATGATGTCCATATAACATGTATAATATAGGGGCTATAGTCTCATAACAATTTTCTGCTTTCATACTGCATAAACTTGTGCATCTTTTACACATAACCACAGATTTATAGCATCCTTTCCAATGAGCAAACAAATAGTTTTCTGCTTATATAACTAAGTGATATTGTAGCTGCATACATCTCTCTTACATATTTACAGGAAGCAGAATACAATATGATTTAATTATGCAAAATATTTATCTCTCCCCTATTACCATATCTGAAAAGTGTATTTCCCACTCCCACAGTTAAATGTATCCTCATATCAATTTCTCATATGTAGTGCTCACCACAGTGCTTTACATTTTGAAAGTGCTTTAGAAACATTAACTAATTAACTAATGCATGTCATCATGGGCTTGTGAATCTCGGATGTCAAAAAGCAAAAGACAAGGCAACATAATGCTTTAAAAAAAAAAAATTTAACTGCTGGCATAGCACCTCCAACATAGGAAAATTCTTTGCCCCTTGCAAAGCTGCTCTCTGACCTGCTGTACTGTTTCTTTCTTCTTTCTTCTTGTGTGAGATACCACTGCTCAGTGATAAACCTTCCCTTTGATTTAGGTCCCATATTCATGGTGCCATCCCCAACTACATGGCACATGTCTGTCCCCACCCTAATGCTTATTAAAGATTGTACTGTCCTTAAGATGTGGTTAAGATAACATTTATTCCAAGATGTACTCCCTGCACAGTCTTAGAATAGAAATGAATATAAATGTAGTAATCTTGACTTCTGATTTGTAAAAGAATCCTATTTGCCAATTTAGATCAGAATCATAGTGTGAAAGTTAAAAGTTAAATATGAGACTTAACTTTAGGAGCTATTTAAGTCCTTTGATACAATTCTGATTTCTAAAGGATTATCTGTACAAAGCTGTCTGATCCATTTCCTGGGAGAATGTCACATACTGGATGCAGAAAAAAAAAAAGTCATTTGACTCACAGCTTATTTATCCTCATTCTTTTTCCTTAGATCTCCTCCGATAGGGACAGAGAGCGAATTGTCTAAAGGAATTTTATGTCTCTTTACTCTTGGCCTCCTTTTCCAAAGTTCTTTATGCCTACACCTACATATGGTATGTTCCTCGTGTGGCCCAGCTACATGCTTTTTGTTTGAAGATGAGTTCCTGATATGTAATGGCACTGTTGTGTCCTCTCATGGCTGGATCCATGTTCTTTCATATGCAACTGCATGCAACCTGTCAGTTGACCAAAATACAGACCTTTCACAGTGTGACTGGACATGTTGTCTTACGGTAACACTGAATACCAGCATTTTGTGCACAGGATTGATGAATTGATATTTGTGTGTTAGGTGAGAAATCTGAGCATCTGGTGCCTTCATAAGAGACAGTGAAACCATTCTGCTTCAGGAGGTAGGTGGATTGTTCAGCACAGTTCCACAATGTTGGGCTCATCCTCTGCAAGAAGCAAAAAGCATCAGGTCTTACATGGTAGAGTAGTTTACTGATTTATTGGAAAAATCGAGTTGTATGTTGCTCAGTAGATTCCACTTAAGAGAATAAAAGGTTCTAACAGCTTCACTAAAGCAGAAAGCTGCAAAAGGAAAGGGAGAATAGCAGAACAGGCAAATTTCTAGGTGTGGCCATTAGGACAATCACAGCAGGCCTCTCTGCCTTTCATAGTGACTAGATGGGCAGGTTTGCTGAACTGGTGTGAGTTTGCAATACAAGAGTGTTGAAAAAAACTTCCTGAAATTATTCTTAAATTTTCTGAAAAATCAGAATTTACTTCAGTGATTTTATTATCTTCCATTCTATATCCACAAGTCCAACTCTTCAGTATTCTTAGGAGGCAAATTAAAGTTGTAGGTAAAAGGTGTCTTAATAACTGCTGGATAATAACAAAAAGTTCTGACAATTTAAATTGATTTTTTACCTCAGTATTAATAACTACACAGCCATTATACAGCTATTAATGATGATACAGCTATTATAATTACAGCTATTGTAATAAATGAGGAAATGATTTCACTGGCTTAAGCTGAAACATTATAGTATCATCTATATGAAATGGCAGTTTTCCCCCTCCTGCAGATACTTCATTAGCACAATCATACTTCTCTAGTAGTAGCACCTAAGAGTCCCTTATTGGTATGAAAGCATTCCTGACAGCAGTGCCAAGTCGCCTTGCAGTTAATGTGAAGAGGCCTGAACTATAAATATTTTCATGACCTTTATGAATGCAACCAGATTGCGAATTTTAAATGATAAGTATTTAAACAGGTTGGAAAAGCTGGCCTGTACCACTGAAAATTTGCTATTAACATTTTTTTCCCCAGAAATGTATGTTCAAGTGATTAATTACTTTATGTTACACTTGTCATAAATCTCCCCTGTGCACAGTGCTCCCCCATCTGTCTGTCTCATCACCACATTATCTCTTGCTATAGGTGTAAGTATAGCTCCTTCCGCTCCAGATATGTGGATGAAGAGGCACCCAGAAGGACTTCTTTATAGGAAATGGGTACAGAGCTCCATCAGAGTGCAATGTGCTGTTGATTGGGTGTTACACAACAAGCTTTGAGAGACAGGGATTGTCTTTGTATGGTATGTATAGTGCCTCATTAAATAGGCTTCTCTCAGACTCTGCCACCCACAGATGAAGTCTCTAATCTCTACTATAATGCAAAAAAACCCTGTATTCAGTTCAGTCCTGTTATCAGTTTTAATCTATCTTTAACAGAAGTCGATAGATCAAACCTGCGTTTTACATTATGGCTAACAAATAATGCCCTGGTCTAGAGGTTCTAAATAAGTTATTTTGGCTGCTAAGGTGGAGACAGTTTTTCCAGAGCTAATGAAACTTTTATAAAGCTGGATTGGTCTCTATCAGATCTTGGGGGAGAATTTTATAATCAAGTCTTAACCATATAAATGGCTATGGTTGGTACATTCAAGGACATCTTTCGCAGCTTTGTGAATAAAAGATATTATCACCTCATATAAAGTAGGAAGGAGAGATGAGGTGCATGAACCTGAACTGTACATCTGGGGCTAGTTTAAGGCACAGTGCTTTGTAAAATCTGATAGTAAAACTAGACTTCCCTAAAGCTTTATTTGGCAGTTTAAAAAAAGCCTGTTTTACTTCTTCATGTAATATATCCACATCTAGTATGCATCCCTAGGCCAGTGCTAGATGGAGGGGTTTAATTCATTGAAAACAGTTTGAGATTCTTACAGTAACTTTTAGAAGCACACGGGTGGATATACAATTAGACACATACCTACTTATTCAAAAACAACCACCATGTTTTACTCCTACTGGTAATAACTTATGCCTTCTCATTTCCCTAACCTTTGAAATTCAAAATTAAGCAGTCTTGTACAAATCAGCAAAACTGGATCTTCCATGTAAACTAGTACATGCTTGTGTATACCAACACTTCGTTAGCATACTGCTTGAGAATCAAGGGTGCTTCTTACAGTTTGTATTTTGAGTATAATCCTTTGACACCCACCATTTTGTCCTCCCTCTTTCCACTAAAAAAAAAAAAAAAAAAAAAAAAAAAAAAGAAAAAGAAACCAGAAAGAAAATATCTGTGGTGGTACAGGCTGAAGAAGTAAGTCATTTACAATCATGACAACACACCCACAAAGACCTGTTTCCCCCATCGTATTTCTACTTTATTCCACTGAAGTGAGAATGCAAACATGTATTTTTTTCCATTTTCTCCTTACAAATGCTCATTCTTATTTAACTATACTGTATGTATTGAAATGGGGTACATATAAATAAGTTTCAATGACAGCTCTGTTCATAAAAAGATTAAAATGGGATACCAAATGTTTAGTCAATTTTTAGTCTCTTTGATTAGGTTCAACAGATCAATAGCTTGTTATTTTCATGAATTACTATAATCCTGTCAGTTTCCTGTTTGCTTATAGCATATGTTGTTTGCATTTACATTGTAATTTGCCTCACAATTTGTGATATAATCTTAAAGAAACACTGAATGTTTCCTTGATATATAGGGTCCCCTACAGTAAGGTTTTCAGCCGCTGAGCTCAAATAGACCATTTGGATTTAAGAGGAAGAAAGGAAATTAATAATAAGATATTAATAAAAACTTTTTCAAGGAGTTTCAGAACTTTGAGAAGAAACTGTTTGAAATGCATCTGTGTTGAATACACCCACAGCTCAATGTGACATCCCTAATAATTACACTTTTGAAGGCTGACTATGTAGTATTTAAAACAGAAGGAATTCTGTCAATGACTACTCTGGGGCAATAATGACAAATGACTACACTGGGTCTTCATGTGAGCCACAATCTCTTACCACAAAGGTCAGTGAGCACAAGCAGGAACATAAGTAGAGACCATCAGGACTTCTCAAGAATACATTAGTTGGAAAACAGGGATTCATTATAATCAAAGTTTCTGCTGAGAGCAAAATTCAGACAATGTTTTTGTCAGGAGTGAACTTTCTGGTGAAAGTGGAGATGAGCAGACTACGTCAGGTAGCTAATATCCCCCAAATCAGGGATTTCCCTATGGAGGTTCAGGGCTCCTCTGTGGCAGATTTTGACTGGGGACTGGAACCTGGGTAGTTCTGTGTTTCAAGCATGCCATTAACAGGGAATTACACTATACCTACGTGGAAAGGTATAAACAGATGAGAGCTCCTTTGCCTGTTTGCTAGTGTATGAGGGAAGATATTTTCATTCTAGCTTTATATAGAGTGTGATGGTAACAGTGAAACTCCTAAGCCAGAAATTTGTCCTCATATATTAATGTAGAAATACCCTGTCTGCCCTTTTCAGAAACATCTACTATGCCCCTCTTCCACACACTGCCACCAAACTAGAATTATAAACATGATATAAATAGTTAAACATTCATTAACTTAATGAGAAGCTGTCTAGAAAGTGTGTTTAGTGCCTGGCTTGTAAAAGATGTAATTTCAAGTCATTGGCGTGAATCAGATACCAGCTTCTTGTTTCCTGAAATATTTTCCTATTCTCTCTTTTTCCTCTCTAAATATTCTTTTTTTCTTTCATTCTTTCTCTACTTGAAAATAATACCATAACATTATTAGATATCAAAGAGAATTTTGATTTTCTAGGTAGGCAATATCAAAGATAGTCTTCATATTACGTCATGCAAGGCATCTGGAGTGCTCTGAATCACCTTCTGCAGACTGACCACTCTCCCTCCAGCAGTTGCCTGGGAAAGGGTAACTCTGCTTTGAAGTTCAGAGCATTTAACTAAACTAGATTAAATGTGAACACCTTCCTACCGCAAAAGCATTAAAGTCAGCTGTGAGGTGCTGTAGAATAATAGGATGGCCTGCAATATGTAGTGAGCTAAAGGAGGAACACAACAGAAGGAAAGATAATATTATACTTGGAGCACAGCGATTTAGAGAGGCTCAAATAAAGCCCAGGTAGCATCCAAGCACATTGCAGGAATTGTAAAAGGAAAAATAAAAAACTGGAACTCTTAGGATATTTCCATATACATTTACTGTTTAAGGAGCTTTTGCTTTTAAAATTTAAAAAATTAAATTCTAAAAAATTCTAAAAGCTTTACTTTATGATTTCTATTGTAGGAGCATGTGTTGGATATCTGCCTACTTGAAGCTCTTTTCAGACAGTCAGTTCCCTCTTATTTACCGGCTTTTTATCATTTTAATTACATGATAAATAGTACAGATTACAGATTTTTCCTGATTAAAGTTGCTACTGAGGCATTCACTCTTGGAATGCAGTTACAAGAAAATATGTATTTACTCCATCTTTAGGATTGCTTAAATAATAAAAAAACTTGTCACTTTGTAAATCTCTTAGAAAAACATTTTTGTTTTGCCAGATCTTATGTTTCATACAGACGGCATGCACCATGCTACCAGTCAAAATACAGTATCCTTGTAATATCAATATTTTATACACAACCATTTCATAAGCTATAACCTTACAACTTAAAACAATGATTCTCTGTCATAATAAAGATAATTAGGGATGAGCATCCCCATTCTGTTCAGTTTTGATCTCTTCCTAATCTCTGTAAGAATATTAAACTCCAGTAATCCATAGATAACATGGTGGGAGTGACTCACCACAGTTAAATACTGTGATGAAGTGAGTTACCTCAGAGGCATTTCTTTTCCCACAAAAGAGAAAAGCAATCCAGAAAAGGAAAATAACTGTCTTACCTTTTTTTTTTTTCCCTAGTCTATCTGAAGAACAGTTATTTGTAGCAACAAAGCTAAGTGTAGTTCTGAATGTTATTTGGGGGTTTATATTAATTCTATCACAAAGGAGAAATGAATAGATTATAGAATTTTGACAAGTCAAAATCAAAATCAAAATCTAAAACTGTTTTGGCATTTTTATTCTCCTCTACTGAGCATGTAAGTGGGGTTTTTTTTAAGGGACTTCACACATATGAAATATATAGAAAAGGATTTTGAAGTTATGGCATGTATCCTTGTAGATATGAACCTGTGCACCAATGACACATAGTAAAGTTCTGAGGGTGTTATTTCACATAAGGCCTATAAACCTCCACCAAATAACCTGCATTCTCTGAAATTTCTCACTTGTCCAGACACGCAAATTCAGTTTCTTCAATCTTTATTTCTAAATCATGTTTTCTAAACCTAATTCATTGCTGTTGCTTTCCTCTGGACTATTTCCAGTTGATCCACATCTCTCTGCCAAAAACTCCATGTGATACAGCCAGGACCAAGTAGAGTGGAAGGATGACTTCATGAATCTAACATGACACTCCTATTTGTACACTGACTCTCTATCATTGTATTTATATATCACAGTATGATGTTTGCTTTTTTCTTCACACTGCTGAGGTGTTTTTCAAAAAGTGTTCGTCTCTTATCCTCCAAACACTTACATGCTTAAACTGACTTGAGTTTAAGGGGACAATTCAGGTGTGTAAAGCAATGCACATAGTTAAGCATTTCAAGGATCAAGGCCAAATATTCCTGTCAAGAAGTTGTGATAAACCAAACTGAAAAGCCAACTTGAGTCAAATACACAGTAAGCCAATAGCAGATTTCTTTAATATAATTAAGTATTTTCTGATCTGCAATTCAAAAGTGGGATCTAAATGTACCATTTTGCAAAGAACTAAAGTTGTAATAATATTCTGCATCACTGATCTGCTGTTACCTCATGGAGAGAGGGGGAAAATTATTTTATTTCTAATCCAGTTTTGGTTTACTTTTTCAGTTACTGGAATGAATTTTAATTCGCTGACTTGCAATGTTTTATTAAGATACCAGTGAGAGTTAAAGGAGGCTACCAATTAAAAATTTTACAGAAATGCTTCTGATATTTTAGTAACAGATTATAAGCAACAATAGATTGCTCAAGAAAAAGGTGTTTATTTCAAATATGCTTCAGGAAAAAAAAATCAAAGTAATATCCTGTGTTCAGTTTTCTTGGAGTTTGTCACAATACAATTCATTAATTGATAGAAACTTTAATAGTAATTGTTAATTTATTTATTCGTACTATCCCAGGTATGTAAATTTGGGTTTTTTTCCTTCTTTGTTAATATCTCAATACCATTTTTTACAGACACTGTCAAGATTTTCTTTTCATTGATTTTCTGGATAATTAAATCAAAAAGTCTTTAAAAATGGTATTGCTTTTTTATTTATTTGGACATTTTTGCCTATGTGATTATGTAAATAAATATTTAGTTAAAGGTACCATTACTGAGCTGCTTTTAAGGATGTTCAGTATACAACAGCTGACCCATCATGATGTGATTACTCATGTTGCCTTCATTTTCATTTCAACCAGAATGCAGGGTTTTCTTGGTCCTATTGTAAGAGCAGAAAAACAATTATTTTATGCATGACTGATGATAGTGATGGAGACTCTATATGGGACACAGCAGGAAGCTGAGAACTGCTTGATGCTTCAAAATACTCTGTACTTACAGCACATTCAAATGTTGTAAACCCTAAGTATGCAGCTTAATTTTATTTGTAACTTCAGAATTTCTAATCTTCTGTATATTTTTTTTTTTTTTAATTCTAGTGGCACACAGAGAAAATAATCTTTTCAAAAAATGTATGATGCATCAGTTTTAAAGCACAAATGAATTCTGACTATGTGGATGCTTTACTAGGCAAACTGGTGTTAGAAGTTAATTGGGTTTGACTAGCAAGTCCAGTTATTGGCACAATTTATAAGCTTTTACAGAATTGTGACCATTCTGCTATCGTACAGTAATATGCACAATGTGAGGCCTGACAGTAAGTGCTTGCTATCTGACAGTAAGTAATGTATCCTAGTAAAAAATATTCTTATAAAATAGACCCCTTTTTGAAATGAAATGTAGTACAAGACTATTTTTCAGGATGCCTGAACATTTATTACATTGGCATATAATTAACTTTTCATTGTCTTTGCATGCTGTGCCAAATCTGTTACAGGAATGGTCAGTTGTTGCTTTTCTGTGGAGAAAAATCTTCGTAGTTAAGAAAAGATTTGTTAGAAAATATTATTATAATTATAATAATTATTCTGTAATTTGGGAGACTTTGCTGTTCTTTCTGAAAAACAATAACTTTAAAACCTAAAGTAGCATTTCATAAATTGTACTGGTCTCTTGCATTGTAATTTTTTTTCTCTTCATGTGTTTGAAGTAATTTCTGTAAATGTTTAGACATGCAGCTGATTTAATCCCTTTAGTAGTTCCTTTAGCATCCAGCATAAATTTGAAATCACTGAAGAAAATCATGCATCTGCTAAGTGCTGTGTGATGCATTTTTTTTATTTAGTGTTGAGTTAATATGAAGAAACATTTAACCGCTCTAGTTGTAACAGTTACTGTGAAGTGCATAAAGTTTTGCAACTAAATGTAGTTTCTTCTAGGAGAAAAATTGCTTAATTTGCTACTACCTGAGTGACAACAATTTCTATTTCTATGTGGGCATTGTGAGCATTAGAGGTTGGTAATACATCTATCCCCCACTATTTTTCCTTTAATTATTTGAAGCCTGGAAAAACCTACCTCCCTTGAGAGCTTAACTATTGTTAAAATCCCTGTTTTCCTTCAGGATAACTAACTCCTGGCAATTGCCCTGGAGCCCAGAGTTTGCCTTTGCAGGCTCATGCGTGCACATCGCACCACCCGTCTCTTCCCCTGACTGCCAATTCCATCCCAATGAGCTGGCAGGGTGCTCAAATTCACATCAGTTCTGTTCCATGATATTTTCATCAAATTGCCAAGCCTTAATTACATAAGTGGGCTACATGGGTGTTTTTTTTTTGTGTGCTTGCACACCATTGTAACTAGGACTAGCTACATGGTGCTGTCTGTAGGATATTTTAAATTGCAGCATTTTTATTTTTTTTCTGGGGGATCACTTTCTGTTCATCCCTTCATAGATTGCTTTTCTAGGTTTCTTCCTCATATTTCCACCAAAGCGTTTAGTTTGTCGTTCACTTTGCATCTCAGAGAAAGCTGATTTTGTCACTTTATCAGAGAATTCAGTCGATTCTCAGAAAATCTGCAGAAGGCCAAGTTGTTTATTGTCTGATTTCATTGGCATTTGGTGGATCACGTGAGTCGACCAAATGCTCTTATAGAGAGGGACTGATTCGCCATCCACAGCTGTACCTGGAATTGTGGTCTGACTTCTCCTTCGCTGTGTGTGCTCAAGCCTGAAATCAGCTGCCAAGGTGATGCCAACTGCAGTTATGGTACCACTTCAATGCATAGGGTTTGGGAAGGGGAAAGAAGGAGGGGGGCTAACGGCTGAATGGGAGAGACTTGAGAATTAGGTATAAGAGAAATGCAGTAGGGTTTATGTTCTCTGCTGCTTTTTTCTGGCTTGCTGCTTAGTTCCAACACTGATGTTGCAAAATGTGTTTACTGTGATTTTTCTCCGGCACAACATTTCTGAATCAGTAAGGGAAATAACCATATTGCAGTTACAGTTTAGGGGAGGAAAAAGTAGACCTGCAGATTCTGATAATGATGTTGAATATTAAATCAAAGACAGTGTTTGCAATCTACAGTAATGCACTTAATAAGCATTTAATAGATCCTCAGTGTAAAGTTCTGAAAAAGAATTGTTTCCAGCCATCTTTAGAAAAGAACAGTCACTGGTCATTCTTTCCATGCTACACAAAACTGTAATAAAATATGAGATTAAGGATTTGTTTGAATGCTGACCTAATAGCAAAACTTCAGTTTATACAAAGCTTAAATGCAAGGCTTGTTTGTTCAAAAGTTTTCTGATTACCCTGAAAATACATCACCACAGGCCTGTCAATCTGACCTTGGTGCCAGGAAAGGTTGCGGAGCAGATCATCTTGAGTGCCATCATGGTACCCATACAGGACAATCTGGAGATCAGGCCCAGTCAGTGTGAGTTTATGAAAAGCAGGTCCCACTTTACTAACATGATCTTCTATGACAAGGTGACCAACTTAATGGATGAGGGAAAGGCTGTGTATGTTGTCTACCTAGACTTTAATAAAACCTTTGACACCATTTCCCATAGTATTCTCCTGGAGACACTGGCTGCTCATGGCTTGGACAGGTGTACTGTTCACTGGGTGAAAAACTAGCTGGACAGCTGAGCCCAAAGACTGGAGGTGAATATACTTAAATCCAGTTAGCAGCTGGTCACAAGTGCTGTTCCTCAGAGCTCAGTATTGGGGCCAGTTCTGTTTAATATCTTTATCAATGATCTGGATGAGGGTTTTGAGTGTATCCTCAGTAAGTTTGCAGATGACACTAAGTTGGCCTGGAGTGTGGATCTGCTTGAAGGCAGGAAAGTTCTACAGAGGGATCTGGACAGGCTGGATTGATGGGCTGTGGCCAGCGGTAGGAGGTTCAACAAGGCAAAGTGCAGGCTCCCAATGCAACACTACAGGCTTTGAGAAGGGCTGCCCAGCAGAAAAGGACCTGAGGGTGTTGGTCAACAGATGGCTGAATATGAGCCAGCTTGTGCCCAGGTGGCCAAGAAGGCCAACAGCATCCTGGCTTGTACCAGACTCCGGTGAGGCCAGACCTCAAATATTGTGTACAGTTACGGGCACTTTGCTACAAGGAAGGCAATGAGGTGCTGAGGAGTGTCCAAAGAAGAGAAACAAATCTAGGTCTAGAGCACAAGTCCTATCAGGGGTGGCTGAGGAAAATGGGGTTGTTTAGTCTACAGAAAAGGAGGGTGAGAGGACACCTTATTGCTTTCCACAACTACCTGAAAGGAGGTCCTAGTGAGATGAGTATCAGTCTCTTCTCTGAAGTAACAAGTGACAGGACAAGAGGAGATGACCTCAGGTTGTACCAGGGGAGGTTTAGATTGGATATTAGAAAAAAACTTTCCCCAAAAGGGCTGTCAGGTGTTAAAACATGCTGCCCAGGAAAATGATCAAGCCACCAGGCCTGGAGGTATTTAAAGACATGTAGATGTGGCACTCAGGGTCATGGTTTAGTGGCGGAAGACTTGGCAGTGTTAGGTTAGTGGTTGGACTCGATGATCTTACAGGTCTTTTCCAAGCTAAATGACTCTATGCTTCTGTGATTCTGAATAGCCAAAGGTCTAGATATGCTCCACTGTCTGCAGCTGGCTGTGGGTGAAGATACTGCTGTCCTGTTACCTCTGGTTGCCCATCACTAGCCTTGTGAGTGAATATAATTGTACTACTTCAAATGAAATCTTTACTTACCTTCAACAGAGATTGAATGGAATGAAATGTTGATCTGAAACATGTGCTTTTAATGCTGAGTATTGATTTTTAACTGCAAGAAATTGATAATTAGTACGTTTCCATGGCAATACGCAATAGCAACCCATACCTTTTCAGTTTTCAGTAACTGCTTTTCTTTGTATTTCTACATTTCTCTGAAGATTTAACTGCTGACCATAGTTCAGTGTTTCCAAATCAGTTATCACTAGGTAGTTTAGAAGTCCAAAGAAAGATCCCCATCAACTGTCTGGTTTAGACAACAGTATTAGACACCTCATGAGAAGACCAAGATGCTCCAGAACTGTAAAGAAGCACTTGGTGACTTCAACAAACAATTCAGTCTTACAACATAATATGAATTTAATTTTCTACTTTCATTCATTGCTAAGAAGTACTCAGACAGTAATATCCTAAAAAAAAAAAAAAAAAAAGAAAAAAAATCCCAAATGCTGATCTCACAGCCATATAGCCAGATTATTTTCTTCTTGTAATTCCCATCTGTGCTTTTAGAGACATATCTTGAAATTTTGATATATGGACATTTTTAGCATTTTTTTTATTGAGTCCTGCATAGAGAAATCAGTGCCTCTGGACACCTGAACATGTTTGGAAAAGTGAGCATGTTAAAAGGACAAGACAAAGAAATTAGACTGAAGAACTCAGCTACACGGGATTCTTTGTTCCTTTGCAGTCACTGAGCAAACAAGGTGTTGTGCAAACCAGGAAGTGCTCTTTTCGCTCAGTTGTGTTTTAAAATAATTATTGACTTTTCTCCTTGCTGCTGTTTATGTGGAGATACATGGCACTGTATTTCTATAGTGCACAAGTGGTTTTCATGAAAAATTGTTGTTAACCTCTTCAGTGCTGTGATGATAGAATCAGAACCTAGTAGTGGCAACAGCTTTGAATAAATTGTTCATTCATTTGGATGGCATATCAAAATGTATAGTAATCTATACATCCACCTGCATCAAAGAAATACATTTCATATGCCCACTGAGTACATCACATAGCACTGAAGTGATCAGAGTGATAACCACTGACTATATCAATTGTCCTACTGTTACAAAAATGTACTCAGATTATTCAATAATTTGGTTTGGGGGTTCAGGTAACATATAATAGTATATACTCATGCTATAGAAGGTGTGTACTGGAAGGTATTATTATGCCCCTTTGAGGCAGCATTCTAGTTAAGGTAATGAAGTATAGCTCTGAGTCAAGGATACATGTCTTAACACCAGCTCACAGTTTAAATCTTTAAGTAGACTCTACATCCTTTCTCTCAACGATTTATCATGAATACCATGGGTGCCAGCAGTACCCAAGGTTTGAATGGTTCCTGTATAACTAGTCAGAGTGGCATTTGGGTTTTTGCAGGAGTGAAATCCTGGCTGGCTGCCCAGCCTTCCCTCTCTTTTCCTGGGGGTTGGAACTGTCAGGGGATTCCCCAATAACAATCAGTGACCTGCTGGCTCTTCTGGCAGCATGCCACCAAGTTGTGAAACTGCTGAGAATTACATGTCCTGATTCACCCCTCACATATGCCAGGGAGCTTCCAGCCAGGAGAATATTCTAACCTGTTAAACAAAGATAATGCACATATTCTACCTCCAGTCAATCATTTTTCCCCCCTTTTTAACATGGGGTAAAATACGTGCTTTGGCTGTTGGACGCTTATACAGCACACGCTGAGGTCTCTTTTCGTGTTATGTTTTACTGATTCAGTAGGGATTTTGTGTAATATCTTTCACACCTTTTTTTTTTTAATTTATTTTCATGTGAATACCAACAAAATCCTAATTCAGACTCCAGCTTTTTGTGTTTGTGTTAATGCTAAACACTTCTTGGCAGATTTTAATCAGAGGTGATGATAATGATAGCATCTATTTTACCTCAGCCTTCATTTCTCATTTTAACTATTACCTACAACTATTCCATGCTGCATATGCCAACTTGCTCCACTCTATGTACAGCTCTTCTTTGCATTTAATTCTTTCTACACCTTTTTACAGTGGAATCTTAAAGTCAAATAATGACTATCTTGTGCTTATCTAGCCCTTTCCCACACAAATGTAGTTTACATAAGGACTGTAGGGTTAGCCTTTATGGAAATAAGAGTGTAATGAAACATTTTTCTAGGATCAGGACTAAGGTTCCTATAATATGTGGTCTGGAACTCTTTTATGGCATATGTCCCCTAAAAACGTTCTAGGAGAAGACTGAGCTATAGGAGTTCATGGAGATTTAATGCGATTTTTTGCTATGTAAGTTAATATAGTGACTTGGAGCTAATAATTTCTCATCCTTCAGGGCCTAGTTATGTACTTCATCAGTATTTGAAAAGATTTTCAGTAATGAAATATTTTAAAGTTTCCAAACAAAGTTATAGAAATCTTTGAGCCCTTTTAAGTGTAGTAGCTATAAGCCATAGATATAGCAGGATATGATATATAGGTGGATCAATACTATAGTCTCATACAGTCACATATATTTAGGGTTATTTTAAACTTTTAGAACAAATGATGCTGCAAACAATTGTGTTTAGCCCTGTCAAATAATTCCTTGTAAAATCCCTTAGAATTCAAATTCTTAAAAGATTTCTAACACATATTCTGTTATGGGTTCATTTCTTGTACAATTTTGATTGCTAATGCACAGGTTAACATTTTTATTGCTTTTTGAATTAATGCCAACTGCAAAAAACTTTTTGAGAGATCCTTCAGTAATTGTAATCATACAGATTCATGCATTATCCGATCCCTTTCAACATGTCAAACAGACTTCTGCATTTGTTGTAAGCGGAACACCATGATAGCTCTCCATTTTTAGTCTTATCATAGATACATGAAGACACATAGTTACTATTTTATCAATAAATGTGGGCAATAAGCCCTCATTATCAAACTTACAGATGTGATCTTTTAAATTTACTTTTTTTTTTAAATCAAATCCCCCTGTTGTCAATTGGAGTTCTGAATACAGAATCAGTTACTGGACATAATTCAGTGGATAATGGTAAAGAATAATATTCCTCCCAGTGTGTTCATTAAATGACTGGTTTGTATCTCCCAGGTATTGACAGACATCTACTTCTAATTTTGCATCTAAAGCAGTTCCTGCCTGTTTAAAAATCATTGTACCACATTTTACAACAAACATTTTAAAACTCATCTAACAGCAAGCAGCAGATGATCTTACACTTCTGGTGTATAAAAGACAGTTCACAGAAGTTAGTCTGTGCCTCACTAAAGAAGCAGCTACCTACAGGTGCATGATAAAGACATATACGTAGTCACATTTACTCATTCTGAACCAGCATAATAACAAATTTCCCCTCTAAAAAGGGACAATAACTTGAATGAAATCTTATTGAAAAGACTAGGAGGCATAAAACTAATCCATTAGGTTTAGTTAAAACCATGTTCTCAGGTTAAAGGATTATTTGTCCAAAATTAGTCAAAAGCCTTCAAGCCACTTAAGTGATTTCACTAATCTTTCAGGTTTTTTTAAGTATATCTGTCATTAATAAGTGCATATTTTGCCTTTTTTATAAATGAGTGAAGCAAACACCGTCATTCATACCTTTTAAGAAATTAAAGTGGAACTAATCAAAGTAATCACTCTGCCACTTTTATTATTCTACATTATTCACAAATCCTGATTTAAGAATTTACAAAATACACAAATTAAAATATAAGCCCCCCACAAGCTGTGTTTCTAAGTGGTGATAAAAAACATGGATGTGGACTCTACAAGGAGTCTCCTTCAAACCTTTCTAGTCTCATTGTGCTAGATTTGGTCTAACCATCTAGTGAAAAGGTAGGATTGTAAAACCCAAATCACTTCTCACTTCCTGATTCATGTTGCAGATGCCAGACTGTGTCTCGAACACAGGAGGAAGTGCAAATAGTGTACCTGCACCATATGTTTTCCTACTGGCCTCACACCTTGTTCTACCTAGAAGCATTTACCTGTGAGTGCATAGGTCTGTGACTTCATTCTCCTTCCATATGGCAATTGATTGGAATTATATGGCAACAGTCCTTTACAAGTTGCCAGCCTTTTTTCTCCCCATATATGCATGGCTAGACAGGGAACTGTGATTCCTTTAAGTCATACTTCCTGTTACTGTTCACGTACAAATTTGCCCTAAGTGATTTCACACTGGAAGATCCACTGGAGAAAAGTTCTTAAAAATACCTAATAGTTAATGCAGAGAAGTGAGTGGTATCTACCTTTTTTTCCCACGTACTATTCTGGCAAACGCACACACAAACGAAATTCACATTTGAATTGAGATTTCATGCACCTGCTTTGAGACCTAAGCAAATGATTAAGATCACCCTGCAACATACCGAAAAGAGAAACTGTAATGAAAATCCTGAACTACTCTAACGTACTGTGGCACACACTACATTGTAATAATTGGGTGTGTGAACAAACTCACTGCAACTGTATTGCTGTCGCTAACACAGATAGCATTAAATACCTCAGCAGCTTTATGCATTGTATCTTTGTTACTAATACTAATGATATCTACACAGCAACCCAGAAGCATAATTACTTTGCCATCACCACTCCCTTTATACTATATAAAAGAAAAATGAGACCTTAGCTTTTCTATATTTCAGGCATCATAATACCATGAACATGAAGCATAGCTGTGGAACTGAGAAAACATATTGAATAGAATACAAATCAAGAGCTCAACTACATAGGCACAGCTTCTTCATGTGTTGATGGAGGATGTCCTCTGCAATGACTTGCACATGATCTGCGCAAAGTGAACTTTTAGTTTTGCATGCATTTTGTCTGGCAACACAGATGTGAATGAGCCTGACTGGTGATTATCTGAAGGTGTGTGGCATTTAGTGGTATATCATGGATATTGCCCTTCTAACTTTGACAAATTTTTAATACTTTTTACATATCTACCCTAGTATCATATACTAACTGCATGTGCTATTACCTATTCCAAAAGCACATGCATGATAGTAACTAACATCCCAAGTGACACAGCAAGGTTGCCTTGCAGGTGCAATGCTAGGGCACACGCTTTGTTGTTTATGTTCACGTGTAATTTCTCTTGAGCTCACTGGGCATTCTGTATGCGTGACACCTGATATAACTTTTCCTACAATCATAAAAGGTCATATTTTCTGCCAAGTAATGGTACCTTTGCACTGTGTGTTTATGTGAGTGTGACATATAATCTGCCTCAAAAATTCAACTCAGAGTTTCCTTGCCTGCAAAGGAGATAGTATAGGAGTGCAATAAAATGTAATATAGCATAGCATGATATTCATAGTAGAATTTACCATCGGCCATATTAGAAGTCAATGCTAATTAAGCAAATTGATCATATCTGTAGTTCATCACTATAAAGGTTCAAAAAAACCCACCAAGAAACCATTTTACTCCCCCCCTCCTTTTTTTTAAGGAAAAAAAATATATTTCTGGTACAGCTAATGCAGTGACAAGGACTGTCGAGCTGCATTTCTTCAGTTATCGTGAGCCCAGGTGTTAAACACGGCACATGACACCGGTGCGCACCAAACAGTGAAGCAGGGGCACTGTATGCTGACAGAGAATTGATAATGAAGTGGAAAAGACAGTGACACTCTATGGCATTGTCTCTCTTCCTGACAGATCTGTTCAGCCCCAGAAGTATTAATTCAATTGCTTCAGTAGCACCAGACTCTGATTTCATTCAGAAGTCAGCACTCATAGGGAGGTTGAGAGCATCATCTATAATGCATAAATATGTTTCATAGTCCTTTCTTTGTAAATACTTAGTTATTTAAGTTGCTGTTATAACTGATGAAACCATATTGGGTTCCAATCTTTTCTTCTCAAAAGTAACAATTTCTGCAGTAGAAACACAATTTTAAGTCCGAACTCCCCCTTGCCTTGACTCCATACTTAAGCATTTTAGGGAGAATCTAGTGGTAAATTTAGTTAAAAGTTAGTGAAAAAGAAAAAAAAAAAGAACTATGTTACTAGTAACAATATAGTAACAAATAAAATTGCATTTGCTCCTTTTTCTTTCTGTTACTTGTAATGATCACTGTAAATGTACAATGCTTTCTACTCTTTGTTCATCACTGCAAATAGAGTTACATAGTATTAATTTGCTTCCATGTCCCTGTTTCCCCAAAAATGTCAGCATCCATGTATTGAGAACTCTCAATCATCAAATCCAAACCAGGAAAGACCTGAATAATATGCTGATAAAGTACAGCTAAAGCATGTAGGCTGGAAGAGCTTAGGCAGCTTCTTCAATCAATATTTGCTTGTTCTACAGATAAAGAGAACCTGACCATATTCTTTTTTAGCTCATACAACTTTCAGAAGTTAATGTTAACTACTTAAGTTTTATACCTAAGTACCTAACATTTAATTTTCATTCATTGACTTTTCATTAGTTCATTAATGGGCATTGCATGTTTTCAGCATTCTTTTTTCTTTAATTAAGCTATTTACACCAGTTACTTAATCTTTATTTGTGTGTTCTGGCATTTAAGGGTCATTCTCTGAATACTTAGGCCTCTTTTTTTATGTGGGATAAACAAATGAAAATGGTGAATTTAGGTTACTGCCATATCATCAGAGCCAGTAGTGCTTGTGAACTGCCAGGTCCAGAGTGAAATCACAGTGGGCTTCAGCTTTACCATCCATCCTCATCATCCAGTTTTTACAGGAAGAAAACTTGGACACATGGGACAGGTTGCTTTTGTGTCATACCAGGGTCAGATAGCGTTGTTCCAATATTAGAAAGTAAAAGAATACCAGAACTGGAAGTACTTTAGGGTGTTGTTAACTCACAGCGAAACTTTTAAAAACAATCTGGGATGTAAATGTAATTTGTGCTAGTGAATCATACGGGACATTTATATTCTTTATTCTTGTTTTACATTTACCTATATTCTGAAGACCAAAATTGATGAAAAGGCATACAAAACCATTGTACAGCTATCAGTGCTTCAATGAATGTCTGAAAAATTTAGGGTGGGAATGTGAGTTTCAACTGGACATAGAAACTTTATTTAAAGTTAAAAGGACACACTGAGGTTCTGAAGGCAAGTTAAGATCCTGCCTCATTGCTGTCTTAATTTTTGTTGAGTATACTTTATTCTGTATTGAAAATATATTCTAATGTGGAAAGAGAATGTCCACAGAGGAACCTGCTTGGAAATAATATTTCTATTAAAGTCATTATTGGATGTTTCTCTGAGTGAAACTTCCTTAATGAAGCTTTGTTCTGTAAGAATTCAGAACTCTTAAAATCTATATTTTTTTTTCTCGTGCTAAATCAGCAACCATGTAAGACGTGACAACATAAGATGCTATTTTGAACTAGGAGTGAGTACAAGAAGTGGATGTTTGCACAATTTTGTGAACGTGACCCTATTTAATGGAGGAAAACAAGATCACTTTTCACATCAGTAACTCCTTTTTTAAAAATCATTTTGCCCTTGTTTACTTTTAAAGGAGTCTCAAAAAAATGCCTGCAGCATGACCCAGTGATAAGAAGAATTAAGATCACATTGGAGACAGGGAAAGAAATAGAAAGGAAATAGGGAAAAAATGTGACCTGCTATCATCTTCCTCTTGAGTAGACAGTTCATATTTTCAATCTGTATTCGTATATTTAACGCATAAACTATTGAAAATTTGAAGCCACCTTATAAGCAAGCATGTACAATCTTAATTCCTGTAATAGAGAAACAAATACTGCTTAAAGCATCTGAAGGCTGGGTGTACTACGGATAGCCTCATGTGACTCTGACAACGGTTTCATGTCAAACTGGGGAAATTATATTGTCCCAAATTTTCTCCAACAAGATATCACAGTAGATTATCTGGCTGCCACCACTCATCAGGCTGCAGCTGCTACCCTGCTCTGTTTGTCTGAACCAGCTCCCTGTATCTCTGCTGAAGTCAGATGGGATGCAGAGCATGCTCGGAAGTGGGTTGGATTAGCAGTAATAAGGAGGCAGAATGAACAGACAGTAAAGTGTTGAACATGACTTCTAGTGCAAATCCAGGCTCACCCAGGCTTTTGTTTGCTGCTTTGGTACAAGGGCTGGTGGGGTTTATTCATCACAGCATTAAAAAAAAAGAGTACATTGATGGTTTGACCTCAACTTTATCCCTTTGGTTTAACTTTGACCTCCTAATTTTGCACCAAAGGGATGTGGTCCTGCTTAAGCATGCTAAGAATTGAGAATGTAGGGAATACTAACAAGAATTTTGTAGTAATGTGCAGAAGCAGTGCATTGCTGGTGAAATGCTACAGACTCCCTGTACTTCAAAAGATTTCATAATTCTGCAGCTGTACACAAATGATACATTTTGTTAATCTGAATTCCTAGGGTCATTAAATTTTTTTTTTTCTTCTCTCCTCTCCGAAGTAGTTTATTACTTTGAGAGAACAAAAAATCAGTTTAAAGCCAGGTAAAGGAGGAAAGCTGACAAAAACATAAATTAGAGGAAGAACTTAATTTAAAAAGTGTCAAAAAGGATAGATAGTCTTAGTTCAATAATAAAGCCTGGTTCAAGAGCCTTCTATCTTTAAATAAAGCATTTGAGCACTCTATTACCTGTATACAACCAATCTTTGATTTCCAATCTCAGCCTATTTTTGCTTCTTATGTGATTAGCATACAAATGCAACACACACACACACAAAAAGTGGCTACCCTGGTGACACCTAGGACATGGTTTTGACTTTCATGTCAGTGTCAGTGAGACATTCGGTATGAGCAATTCTTTTGAAGGTGCATAAAACCCTTCTGTTTTGCTTGAATCTAAATTCTGTCACTGAGACAGGTTATTTCTATACTTCCTGGAATATTTCATGCTGTGCCTTGAGTTGCTTTACAAACATACTAAAGAATTTTTAAGAATTTGACCTTTTCTGGGTTACCATACTGTGGGCTGATCCTGAATATCTACTGAAGTCACATGTGTGCAAACAAGGCAGTTATATTTGGAGGGCAGAAACAGTATCCACAACTTCATAAGCAACTCCTGCTTCCCATAGGATTTGATGCTTCCTGGAGGTCTCGCTGACAAATATCCCTTAGGGTAGTGCCTGTAAGTTACAATCCATTATGAGACTCTTATTTCAAGATAGTATAATCAAGTATTATAAAAGCAACATGTTACAAAGTTGAGGAGAGATATTTTGCATTATTTTCTGGTTATCATTTTGGTGCTTCTGATATTAAAGACTAAGCATAAATTTGCCTCCCAAACCAAAGATCAGCAGCAAAGATCAGAACCTGTAACCCCAGTGACGAGAATTATTATGCCAAGACAAAGCTGAAGTAACTCTATTGGAGTCAGTTGATTTCCTTTGAATATATATTGATTTGCAGTATGTGACTCAGTACATTAACCATAATCAAAATAAGAAAAACAATCCTTTTTGCAATTCCCCAGTTTAGTGTAGAGGGATGATGGCACCTTGAAAATCAGGTGTGTTGTCCATTGCTAACAAACAGAACAAGTCAGTACAGATAGTGAGAACTATGAATTCCTTCTTCATGATCCAAGCCATCAGCTTGCTTTTCACACAGTGGGGCCAGTTGTAAGGAGGAGAGGTGCATAATTACACCTCTGTGGTTTCTTTTGGCTTTCTGCTTAGACTGAAAACAAAAATTACTGTTATGATGGTGAGATCTGTGGGGTCTGCCATACTTTGTTTGGAACTGGACTAAGACAACAAATATATTTCACATAGATTATGCATTGAAATAGTTCCTTTTTCAGTACCAAGAGCAGTGGGACCTGACAAGTTTGCAAATAACTCTAATCTTCAAATCTCAAAAAAACCCACAACCCAACACCGAAACCAAAATTAAAGTTGTTGGCTATTTGGTTATTTAATTATCTTTATAGCAACAGCTGCATCATTTGCAAACACTCAAATCTGATTAAAATTAAAGATACTGAATTTACTGGCCAAATATTTCAGACTAATGATCACTAAAATGGCAGTTAGCCAAAATATTTAACAATTTAATTTCTGGTAGTGCATACTGTTTGAGTTCTCTAGAATGCCTCATTAATATTTCATTTGTGATGAGTTTCTTAAATTCTTTGCAGCTAAGTAACAACATTATCAAGCTGGTTACTCTGTATTTTTTATTATGAAGGTAGTTGTCTCAGGGGATGATAGTTGCCTACTTGGGTTAGTCTCCGAGGATGTTCATGGTCTTCCAGTTTTTTTAAAAGGTGCTCTTGTGTCTCTTTGTAATTTCTGTTGTTCTAAGACAAGGCAAATGCAGGGACTGTGAGAATGATGGCCTTCGGCCCACTGTAGGAGAGGATCAGGTTCGAGACCATCTTAAGAACCTGAACATGAACAAGTCCATGGGACCTGATGAAATCCATCCGCAGGTCCTGAAGGAGCTGGCGAATGAAGCTGCTAAGCCACTGTCAATCATATTTGAAAAATCATGGCAGTCAGGTGAAGTTCCTGATGACTGGAAGAAGGGAAATGTAACCCCCATTTTCAAGAAGGGGATAATGGGAGACCCAGGGAATTACAGACCAGTCTCACCTCTGTGCCCGGCAA
>NW_009945196.1:7941-15719 GCF_000696875.1 Nestor notabilis | reverse complement strand
TCGAGGTACACGTTTTGCCAGCTGCCCAAAGAGAGACCAGCTCCTGCCCGGAGCCGGAGCAGCTTCCGCAGAGACCTCCCAGGCACCGACCCTCCTGCAGGTGACCCTGGGCTGTGCCGGGAGCTGCTGCAGGGCTCCCACAGCAGCAGGAACGAGCCATTGGGTCCCTCCTCGGGCGCAGTGACGAGGCTGAGTTCTCCTAGTTTTCCATTGTCAGACCTGAAATCGCTCTTCCTGTGAACATCAGGCACTGCTAATTGTAGAAGTGTCATTTTTATTTGCAGACGATCACACAAGAGAAGCTGAAGACCCAGTTGACCTGCAAACAACATTGGAAGTAAGCGGGTTTGATTCCGACGGCAGACGGGAGCAGGAGGACGGGTGTAAAGAGTCCGAGCTAGCAGGATTTCCGTAGGGGGGATTTATTTTCAGCGGACGGACGTGCCCAGCGCCAAAACACCGCTGGCAAAGTGGCCAGCAGCAGACTGCACCAAGGCAGCTTGGGCTCACTACTGACAATGGCAGGTGCCTTACTTCAGGAGCTGCTCAGGTGAAGTGTCAGTTCTCCGTATTCACGGACTTCTCTAATTTAAAGCTAGTCTCTTTTACATTGCTCAGCAAATGCAAAGCATTTAATATGAATAAGATCAGTATACTTGCATAACTCACGTATACAATGTACAGTACTTCTCTGCCTGACTCTCTTCTTCCTCTTCTATATTTTGGGGAATTTTCTTCCAAAGCAGAACTAGTGGAAAGCCACACAAATCCTGCTCTATGCACAATATGACTTCTGTTAATGCAGAATACTGGAGTTTCCCATTACTAATCCCAACTTTCTTACGTTGTGCAACCTTCACACCACAATCTGTACATGTTTCTGGAACTGGAGTAGGAATTCTAACAGGATCCCACCTGGACTCACTGCAAAGACAAAGATCCAAAGTAATGCTGGATGTGACAGTGCTTGCTGTAATGTAAGCAACTCTTTGTGAAGAACCATGCTGAAATCCTTCCAATAGTGCTGATAAATTTCTAAAAGGTTACTGAAAGGTGAAAGAAGCATTTGATGAATTCCCGTTGACCCAGGCTGGGTGAAAACAATCCTGGGACTGGAAAAGAAACATAATTTCCACATAGAAAATACCCTAGCTTGCCTCAATATTTAAAACAAAACAACAAAACCCCTACCTACCCATTTTCTGATACTTATTTTATACATTTTAGACTCTTCAGCAACAGCTGGCATCATTTCAGAGATTTTCACAACAGACTCTGGAGGATATTAACACGGTAAACGTAGAACAAAAATGTTTTTAAAATACAAAGCCTCCTGTGCCAGTGCCTCACCATCCTCACAGTAAAGAACTTCTTCCTTATATCTAACCTGAACTTCCCCGGTTTAAGTTTGAACCCATTGCCCTTTGTCTTATCACTACAGTCCGTGATGAAGAGTCCTTCTTGTAGGCCCCCTTCAGGTATCAGAGGGCTGCTATGAGGTCTTCATGCAGTTTTAAATAAGATCTAATCTTAGATGACTGTGTACATTAAATATACAGTTAATCATCTGTCCTTCTTAAAATAGCTGATTCCATAATCTCACTTCTGGGTTCTTGCTGTTTCTTAGTCACAGTATTATTTGGGGAGTTTTAAAAACTCTTTTAACACTTCAGAAAAAACAGAGGAAAACCAAAACTGAGCTTGGAAAAAAAAGAGAAGGTCTAGATCCTTCTCTCATTTTTATCACTGCAAATTCAAGGAAGCTCTGTTGTTGTCAAAGAAGTTAACTCCACATCCTGCTCCTGTCAGCAGAACCTGTTCAACTCTTGCAAACTGCTATGTTTCACAGAATGCTAAGCCACCTTTTTAGGAGCATTTTCCTGCTGTTGTTTTATCTGGCTCTCTAGAGAAAAGCTAAACATCTGATGGTGGAAGGACATTCAGCTTTACACTTTGTTGGTTATAAACAATTCCATATTCCTATATGCCAATTCCGTCTGTCTGTCCTTCCTAAGAGACAACTTCTTGAGTAGTAGAATACTGTTGGAAAACCTACAGTTAGGTTTTCTGTAAACAATCTCAGTCTTTTTGAGAGACAGTCTAAAATCCATGGGATACAAAATAACAGTACATTTGAAATGAAAACTCCACCACATAGCTCAGACAAGAGTCTGAAGACTTGCACACCAAGTGACGCATCTCTGGTATGTGTAACAATTTTTACCCACACACAAGTTATTCTTTAGCTGGACCCTGGGTTTTGAAAGTGCCACAGATTTTTGGAAAATAACCTGTAAATAGTCTGGGTTTAAAAAAGAAAATAAGTATCTTCTTCCCGACATTTTTCAGGGTAGCCAGACCTTAGCCAGTATTACATATACTGTTCCCTCCCACCCATTAGGATGAAAACACAGTTTCTCTTCTGCACAGGTAAAACTGTTACCTGGTCATGTCCAAACTAATGGAGATTCTCTTCAGTGGGTATATACATTAGGGAAACAGGGCAGAGAGTCAAGGAGAGAAGAGAGAGAAATAAGGACAGGGAATACATTTTGTCCCTCTCCTGTGAAATGCTGCATAAACCCTTTTTGTGTCTTTATGTAGCATGAACTCCAGTTTGCTCTTACTTCGTAGGGATTGGGATGACAAAAGCAATCAAGGACAAACTGCTATAGTCTTAAGTCCTCTCTCCCTTGCTGAAAGTACCCTTAATCAATGTAAGACACTGCTGTGGTTTAAACCCAGCCAGTAACTCAGCACCTCTCTGCTGCTCACTCATCTCCCCCATTCCTCCCTGCTCAGGCAGGATGGGGAGGAGAAGCGAAAGAATGTAAAACTCACGGGCTGAGATAAGAACAGTTTAATAACTAAAATGAAGTACCATACTAATAATGATGATGATAAGGGAAATAACAAGGGGAGAGAATATAAAACTAAAAGGGGAAAGGAAACAAAAACTAAACACAAGTGGTGCACAATACAATTGCTCACCATCCACTGACCGATACCCAGCCCAACCCAAGCAGTGATCAGTCCCTTCCTGGTGACTTCCTGAAGTTTGTACACTGGGCATGACGTGCTGTGGTATGGAATACCCCTTTGGCCAGTTTGGGTCAGGTGTCCTGTCTCTGTTCCTTCCCAGCTTCTTGTGCCCTTCATCACTGGCAGAGCATGACAGAATGAAAAGTCCTTGATCAGGGTAAGTGCTGCTCAGCAACAACTAAAACTAAAAGACTAAAGCCAAAACACAGCCCTGCACCAGCTACTAGGAAGAAAATTAACTCTATCCCAAGGGAAACCAGGACACTTACTTGGTATTTTGTGCCTGCCCTAATGCCCAGTAGTGAACAAAACAGGGCCTGTGGTAACAGTTTACATTCTTTTAATGGGTACAGAGTACAGTGAAAAAGTAAAATCTCAAAGCAAAAATGTACATAATGAAATTCATATTTAGAACAAATCACAGAGAAGGTGACAGATTCCAGGTTCATTCTTTTTCCAAGATGATGTAAGATAAGCTCCTGCTGCTTGATAACGAAGAGCAACTAAAACCAGAAAAAGAACAAGAGACTACTTTGAATCAAATGTTACTGAGGCCAGGAAATCAGAAGTTCAGCAAAATCAAAGACACATCTGAATATGATGGCAAAACAGAAGCATTCAAAACGTCCCTAAAAGATTCTGAGCATCCGCAAGTAACAGTACATCATCTTCTGAAGGAAAACTTGGCTCTTAAGAACAAAGTGGAACCTCTTACCATTACCTTACAGTCTTCAAAAGAAAAAAAATCAAAATGTCCTGCGTGAATGAATGATTTAGCTGAAGAAAAGTGGGTGAATCCAGGTGGTTAAATCACAAAATGGTAATGAGGAATGGATTAAGGAAGCAAGGAACTTCTTGTGCAAATGTAAAGAACTCTAAAACCTGAAAGATATCCTTGAGAAACAGAGGAATCAACTCCAAAATGGAAACCAACATTTAACACAGACATGCCCTGATTTTCAAATTAGGAACCAGAAAGAAGAAAAGATGACTGTGGTTACCTGTGAAAGAGAGAGGCTTGGCGGAAGCTGAAAGTTCTGGCAAAAGAAATTCTTCGATTTAAAAGAAACAAAGGAAAGACTGAAGATAGAGGTATCTGAGCTTAGAAAAGACAAAATCTGAACTGGAAACTCATCGTCAGTCATTGCAAACCCTGGAAGCCGAAAAACTGAACCTTGAAACGACCCTGCTGGAATGTTCTTATAATAAACAGATGCTGCAGAAGGCCTTCAAGAAGCTCAAGCAGATAAAGATTCCACAGAAAAGAAACTCATGACTGAACTCAGAAATGCAAAAGCAGATATTGATCTTTTGAAGCCTAGCTTGACCAGTGCAAACAGAGAATGCAAGAGGTTATCAACAGCAGTAACAAACGAAACCGAGGAAAATCAGTTACTTACGAACAAACTGCAGGAATACCAACAAGAGGCTTCCAGCTATGAAAGTGACATTATACAATTCACTGAAGAATACTCAGTAGTAGAAAATCACCTGTGGACTACTGAAAATGAGAGGAATGCACTACAGATGGAATCCTGCCATTTCAGTAACTATTATATTTATCTCCAACGAGAAGTGACAATTCTAGTCTCTGGGCAAAGGAAATCTCATGGCCAGGTACCACAGTACTCTTTCGATGCAATATAACTGTTACTCTGAGTATTCCACTGGAATTTGTACAGAAATGTCTCTTCTAAGTTCAAAGTTTCAGAACAGGAGTCACAAGTTAGGAGCTTTACTTTGCAATACCTTCTCAGCAATTATTTCTTCCCAGGCAATTCCTGATAATCTACAAGAGTCTCTTGCCTCAAATAAATGGTAATAAACCAATTTCTTTTGTAAAACATTTGCAATTCTGACCTCCAGTCATTTCCATATTTTTGTTATGTTCAAAGGCTTGTTTTGCTCAGGGCCCCATTTGAAATCACACTTTTTCCACGTCACTTGATAGAGAGGGCTTACAATCAGACTGTAATTTGGGATGTGCATTCTCCAAAACCCCACAACACCTACTAAAGCTTGTGAGGTTGTGTTTCTTTCTTATTAGTTGGTGGAGATGTTGCTGTTATCTTGCTGATCACACCTGTGGGGATCTGACAACATCCATCTTGCCATTTTATTCCCCAAAACTGGAGTCGGATCCAAATGTACTGGACGCCCCTCCAAGTAAAAGCAAACTGTGGCCTGCACTCTGCTGCCAAAGAGATTGAGAAAAATGCATTGGCAATATCAATGGTGGCATACCACCTGGCTGCCTTTGACTCCAGTTCATACTGAAGTTCTAGCATGTCTGGTACAGCAGCACTCAATGGTGGTGTGACTTCATTCAGGCCACGATAGTCTACTGTTAGTCTCCACTCTCCATTAGACTTTCGCACTGGCCATATAGAGCTATTAAAGGGTGAGCAGGTCCTGCTGATCACTCCTTGGCTCTCCAGTCTACGGATCAGCTTATGGATGGGAATCAGAGAGTCTCTGTTGGTGCGATATTGCCACCGGTGCACTGTTGTAGTTGCGATTGGCACTTGTTGTTCTTCAACCTTCAGCAACCCCACAACAGAAGGATCCCCTGAGAGACCGGGCAAGGCAGACAGTTGCTTAATTTCCTCCATCTCCAAGGCTGTGATACCAAAAGCCATTAGTATCCTTTTGGGTCTCTGAAGTATCCTCTCCTGAGATAGTCAGAATCAGTTACAAAGGTGACTGGCTATACCTATACTGTAAGGATGTAGGGAAGCTGTTGTTATGAAAACCATGTAAGTAATGTCTAATGTCCTCCTTGCTTCAGACAACTGGGTAATGAAAGTTCTAAATTCCATTGTCACACTCAAAGGTACTGCCAAGAAGCCAAAGGAGACAATTATTACTTGTGTTAAAACAACATACTGAGGTCCTAGCTAGGATCAGGGGACAGCTCTCTGGGATCACCCATTTTCTGGTGGAGACATATCAGGTGAAGTTACTGGCTCCCATGATGAGCGCACATGGCCAGCCCACTGTCACCTTCTCAAACAAGCTGTACTGATTTTATTAATTAAGCATCATACATTTTAATCAGCATTCAGTACTTCAGTCTTGTAAGTGAATTAAAAGATTATTGAAATACAGAAGAAAATAGAAGAGGAACAATTGCAAAAAGAGAAGAGACAGAAGGACATAAAGAAGAACTTCAGAGTGGTCTTCATCAGCTGTACTACATCAGAAGAGCAGTTAGGAGGAAGTACAGTATGGTTCAGTCTGCCTAGGAATGCTGTATCTGCAGACTTCACAAGCAAACAACGTGGCAAATGCTCCTGGTACTCTGTACAAAGAGGACACTAAGGTACCCAAGGTCAGCACCAGTACTGTTGTTTAATACAAGGTATAAACAAGGAAAGAAGAAATTCTGTTATAGATCTTTGGATAGAGAAAACGACAAAATTCTTGAGTAACTAATGTTTTTAAATATTGTTGGATCCTGTTGATTTCAAGGTGAGGGGTTTTATGCTTCAGCAAATGCTTGAAGACATGACCAACAATTCTTGGCTTTGTTTTTATTTTCACTGATGCCAGGAAATGTGAGATCCAGTCTGGAATTTCTTTAAAAAACTATTACCGTGTGAACAGCAGTCAGGATACCATTTCATGAATACTCTACGGTGGTATGATAAATCTCTTATAAAAATGAGTAAAGAAATTTTGTCTTCATGTAATAATTGGGATAAATAAATGCTGAGGGTTTTTTTAAATTTTATAATAAATTAGCTTTGATTTACATGAATAAATTTCTTGGACTGCCTATAAAAACCCAATTAAAATGATTAAGACGGAGGTAAGGTGTACATTTAGGATGAAAATTCCATCTAAGAAGAAGCTAGTTTGAAAGATAGATGAGGTTTGTTAGGAAATTTCCATGTATGCAAAGTGAAATTAAGCTGCTCTTGGAAAATGTGGCAGCACTTATGGTTGTCAGGAAATAGATGCTGGTAAATAGAGATGACCCCTCCCTTCAGAAACAGCCTGCTTGTGGCCTGGTTCTAAACATTCTCAATACTGGTCATTTTGAGAAGGTCATCAAAAATAAAAATTACACATTTTTAACACAGTTCTTACTCAAAATTATAGTGTAAATAAAGTACAAGTTGCAATTCTACTGAAGGGAATTAATAACCTTAGTTTCACTGTGGGCCACGTGTGACTAACTTGGTTAAAACATACACTGATACTCACTTTAAAATATATGCACCTTCTTCTACTATAATATATAGTCAATTTGCAATCCAATTTACTAATTAGAAAGTATGTTTTCTGAAAGTACCTTTCAAAAGTCCAGTTAAGCAATAAGATGAAAATGGATATAAAAATACAGCCTTGAACTTAATAAATTATCTTAAATAATTATAGCTTTATATTTAGATACAAAAGATCACATTGCCAATAATTAAACAGACTGGATTGCCCAGTATACCTGAATCCCGCTTTCCACATATTTATTATAGCTTTGGTAACAGTTCAGAGTCTAAAATGCATACCCTGCATTTCACCTCTTCTACCTAAAAAACTGTCAGCTGTGCATTCTTGTAGTTCTTTGCATTTAATGATCTGAAACGTAAATGAAGAGCATTATTAGATTTTAGTAGAAGATCACCGTACAAATTACAAGAGTTTTTGTAAAAATTAAAACCTGTGGTACACCCAGTCCTGTGATTAGATTTAATGACTTGAATCCTCATGAAGTCAAATTTATTTCAAAAGAG